>NC_081352.1:49048837-49132681 GCF_029784015.1 Lycium ferocissimum
CAAGAAAACTATATTTTTTTCCTTTGTTGGGAAAAAAACCAATAATTTCAAGTTTCGTTGTCTAAAGGAAAAACTCTATAGTAAGAATATGTCATAGCCTAGGTTGTCCTAGAAGGAAAACATCATTCTAACTCTTCAAATTTTGCAATGATCCCACCGAAACAACTTGCATATTCATGACAACTCTATTGCATAACTAAAGTTGGACTAGTGTCACGACCTTTAACCACACATATCTTTGAAAACAACCATATTCTTAGACAAAGACCATACTCAACAAACATACATATTGAGTATCCTCAATCAAATCATGAATGTTATACTCACAGTAGCAAGAATGGCCGTAAACTTCAACCAAACTAACGGTATGAAAATATAGAAAGTTGTCTAAGCTAGAGGGACATGTAAAGTGGGGTTAATGGTATAGGATAGTCCGATTGCACGGAGTGGCATTCAAACAAATGGAATGGACTTATCCACCACTCACGCATATATTGGAAGCTCAAAACTTAAACGGGTTTAAACATGTAGGCAGTAATCTTAACTCCAATTGCACTATTCATTTAGAGTTTTAGACAATAAACATGCTAAGCCAAATTCTTTACAGACTTATTCATAATTTCAACAAATAGCAAGTTTCAACCCCATTTAAGATTTAAAAAAAAAATGGAACTAAGACCATGTAATATCACCACAAATATGTATATTTACCCCCTATCAAACTAGATATACCTCTTATAGGCCTTAATCTCAGCAAGTTGTGTTATTGTGCAATTACTAAGCTATATTAAGTATTTACACCAGAAGTGTTGTACACTAACATAAACATGAGCAAATAAAGATCGAACACAGATTCCTACTAATCATGCTTGACTTAAACAATAGCATTTGAACAAAACATGAACATTTAACCAACATGCCATGTAAACTAACATAGTATCACATACTTTGCTAATTGACAAGTAAAACACAAATAGATATGCTAATCTAACGGAAAACATCCTAATGTTGCAAACTTAACTAAAATGTAAGCAACACAGCAAGTAATTAACTAGAAACTAACTAAAAATAACTAAAGGGGGGAAAATTACCTTTTTCGGGTGCAGTGAAACTGAGGCTTTAGGGCACGGATCCACACTCAGAACACGACGAACCCGGATCTGCTTGGATTAACCAAGTTTCAAACCAAAAAAATGAAAATAGAGTAATTTGTTGACTATTTTTTGCTCTTTTTTTTAGTAAGGCTACGGCTATATATTTTTCTTCTCCCTTTGATACGAATGCTACCCCCTTCTATTTATAGCTGTAAACTAGGTTTTTCAAGGTTGAATTTTGGGCGGGGATTTGAAAATAAAGATTACAAACGGTCGAAAATGACCCATCACGTGGTGATTTTTGGGCAGAGCAAAATCACATCTCTTTGTCAAAAAAGGAAAACGTAAAGGGACGCAAGAGGTAAACGTGAGTCAACTTTACTCAAACTCACTAAGAATCGTCTTGTACCGAAGATTTGATTTAAAATCTTACTCGAAATGGAGGAATCTTGGTCTGAACTCGAGATTTTGACTCCCTTTCATACTGAGACTTTGAAGATATCTCTCCCAAGAACTGGCCAAAAGCGAAGCTTTACTTGAATTGGGACATGCAAGCCCTGGATATGGCTGATGAAAGGCTGAAATCACCCCCAAAATGGGAAGATGACAAACGTTTTTTTTTTCTTTTTTTTTTTGCCATGGGAGGCGTTAGTAGCAGAGTATACAGAGAAAGGGGATTAGGGTTTTAGGATGGGGGGGGGGGGGGGGTCGTTTTTAATCCTTTGGAAGGCATATTTAATTATCGACCAATATGGGGGCGACACGTGGCGGGGACATGTGGAGAATGTGGGAGAACGTGTTGGTAATGTGGGAGATGTGTCTTGTAGTGTGTTTTTAACCATTTGGCGCAGATGTGGTGCTTGTGTGGCATCCACGTGGAAAAGTTGAATGGAATGGGATATGGGAATTGGGCTATTATTGACCAAATTAGGACCAGATTTTATGTAAATTTGGACTCCAAAAATTAAATGACGGACACTTTTTATTTAATTATATATTAACGCGCGCCAAAATATTGCTTAATATAAAAATATATTTATTAGTACTCAAATAAAAAATAAAATTATATGATATCGTAATAGTTGCGCGATAACATTTATAAGGTCTGAAAATAAATAATAAAATAAATGCGATGCATTTTCGCTCAAGATGATAAATAGGAATGTTAAAAGTGATCATGACGATCATAATATTAAGTGATGGCAATATGACGAAAATAATAATGATAATGACAATAATAATAATAATAATAATAATAATAGTCACGGTAATAAAAATGATAATAGCCAATGACTCTAGTTGGATAATGAACGACGATATTAATAAGAGCTAAATTGTAATAAAATATAAATAATTGTTCTTAAATTATCAAAAATATTAGAAATGCAAATAAATATTTCGGAAGAAAGACGGGACAAAATTGGGTGTCAACACACCCCACCCCACCCCCCTCCCCCACTTTTTTTTTTTTGGGGGTTTTGATGTCACAACTCAAGCCCATGACACATATGTTCGCTTTGGTCCAATAGGCTTCACAAATTCATCAATTGGGTTACGATATCACCGAACCAAAATACGCATGTACTATGTGAACTGGTGCTATATATGCTTATAAAACTCTTCATTCTTTCTTCAATTCCGAAGAAAGATTCGTCTAAGGTGTCATGTATTGCACCTTTTTTTCCAGAATTTGCCAGTCTAAAAGCATGTCAATCATTTTCTGACCCGCCCTTTTTATGATTGCGCGTCACATTTGTGGATATTGGTATTGATTGAAGGTGAATATCACATACTATTATTTTCATGCTTACATTTATATATAAAGTAGATGAACTACTAACATTTCACAAATATATTTGAGTAATACATTTAACTAGCTAGTAACATAGGATTTTCAGAACATTCTAAAAGCAACATTTAATGATGAAATTCCACTGAATATCAACACCCCCCACCCCCAAACGCTCAATCTCTATGTGTACTGTGTGTGAGACCTACTCTTGAAATCAGGAATTCATGGTTCTTTCCAAATATTAACAATGTCTTTATCTAAGTCGTACAAAATACAGAAAAAATGGCATTATTGGGGCCAGGGGGAGTATTACTACAAAATTTTGTGGCGCAATCAATGGTTGGATTATGACAAAAATTGTCATTTAAATCAAATGGAATGGGCCATCTAGGGTTGCAACTTGCAATGCATGTGCATCTGTTTAATTAGTAATAATTTCAGGTGACTACCCTTTTCAACTATTTGTACTAACCACCCCACACTCGAAATATGTTGAAAGAATCCCGAAAGAGAAAGTTCATAACCTAATATTTCTTGTTTTAATCGAGAGCCGCTTTTTGTTAATTATTTTCACAACTGCCATCATATACTCCTATTAAAGAAGAAGAAGAGTTAGTTTTCTTGCTTCTCTTTTGGGGAACATCCAAAAGGGTGAAGAAAAAATAATGGATGGTTACGTTGTATTATAGAGGCTCGGAGCACTAGAGTATGAATTACTTTTGGATTGATTATTCCCCAGGTTATATTTGATGACACATACAATTATTTTTGTATAGACCCCAATCCAAAATTTCGAGGTTATGAGTTCTTAAATTTAGAAAAGATAGCTTACTGCGTTCTCGTTAAATTATTTATACATATGCGGCGAATTCTTGATATTAATAGAGTTTTAGTCAAAGTTATATTCTGCCAAATCCATAACTAAAACTCTAACCCGTTTGTCCATGAGAATTATTCACTTTTTCCGGAATATTTTTTCACTTTTTTCACTTTATGGTGGTTGGCCATAAAAATTTCAAATACAACTTGAAGTTGTGTTTAGAATTTGGAAACAACCAAAACTTGTTTTTCACTTTTTCCATTTTCTGTTTTGGACCTTTACTTTTATTTTCAATTTTTACCCCAAAAGTTTTTATGTTGCTCAGATTTTACCCGAAAAGTTCATACAACTTTTTTCACTGGTCAGCGACAACTTATGTTGCTCAGTTGCTCTCCACTCCAACAACATTGAACATCATGTGCTAAAAAGCCTCAAAAAAAAAAAAAACAAGTGGGAATTTTGCAACAAAACCATATTTAAAATGCTATATATTTTGTGTACATTAGTAAGCCCCGAATTCTGTGCGCATTTTTGATGGAAAAAACCATGGAGTTTGAGCACTCCATAAGCTGATCTCAAATACAATTGCTATATTTCTTGTACTAGTTATGTTTATTAATTGTTTTAGGTGATTTTGCTAGTTTTTAGAAATTGGGAGGTATAAATCATATTTCATGTTTTTTTAGAAAAAGTGCATTTCAATAACAAATTATTATTTGCAAAAACTATGGTCAAACACAACTTCAACTTTAAAAATTCCAAAAAAAGTTAATTTTTTTTTTTTTTTTTTTGGTTTCTATGGCCAAACGCCTACTAACTCCACCTCTACAAAAATAAAGAAAAAACCACAAGAAGAAGAGCAGAAGAAGAAGAAGAAGAAGAAGAAAGAATGACGAGCTCAAGAGATCCAGAAGGTTAATTATATTATCTTCGTTCTCTTTTTTCTTTTTAATTTTCGCCATCTAGGTTTTAATTAGGTCACAGGGTGAAAACTTATATACTGGACGTTAATGTCACACACAAAAAAAAAAAGATAAATAGAATAAGAACGTCAATTCCAAGTACAAATTACAATGATGAGTCGACCCTTTTTGCTTCCAATCACGCCATTAAATTTGAGATAAAATTAAGGAGCAGCATATGGAGTAGGAGTTATTTTTTGTTCAAAGGAGAAGCGAAGATGCAACATCAGAATGATTAATTTCATGGATGATCACTCTATTTTAATTTATTATACTAAAGTTATTAAACTATTTTTTTGTAACAAAAAAATTATTTAACTTTACGTAAATATTACAAAAGTCTCTGAACTATTTTTTGTAATATAAAAGTAAATTTTTTTTTTTTTTTTTGGGACCAAAAATGCAGCAGCTTTTGGCCTCAAAATATAGCAGCGTTTGGACTCAAAATACAGCAGCTTTTGGGCTAAAAAACAGCATCAAAACGCCAAAACTGCAGCAATAGATTACTCCCAAAATGAGTTGCAAATGGCCATAAAATCAGCAAAAGTTTGGCCTAAAAAGTTACACCAGTAAAAGGTTGAAATGCAGCAGCGTTTGGCCTAGAAAATACAGCAGCAAATGACCGAAATTGCAGCAACGTTTAGTTTCAAAGATCATATATGCTTGCTTAAAGAGCGGCAATTGCCCCCTGAATGTGGCAGCAACAAACTTCATCCAAACAAACAACCACCAGATTTTGCGCAAATATAGAAATCTAGTGTGATAGGCAATCTCAACTGGACCATTTTTATACAAAAGAACTTCCTCTGTTTATGCCAAAGGGACTCCATTTGTATGAGATCAAGTGTGTAAGGTCCGTTGGCTCTCAATGTGTTAGAATATGTCCCAAAAGGGTTTCACGAAATTGTCCCATTCCAATTGGAATTTGACTGGCTTGTCCCATTCCAACTGGGATTTGACTGGTTGTACCCTAAACCAATTTGAACATCTTCAACCCCTATTTAAAGGAGATTTTCGGCCAGAACATCAAAAAAAAAAAAAAAAAAAAAAAAAAAAAAAACACAAGACTATATTCCACACTTAGGTTAGAGAGAGTTTTCATTGAGAGATTATAATCTTTCATTTTCTTTGATCTCGTTGTGCTTCGACACCCTGTTGAGATCGTTTTGTACTCCTTACCTTATAGTTGATTTCTCTGCGCTTCCCGTCCCGTGATTTTCCCGTCTTGGGTTTTCCACGTAAATCTTGTGTTCATTACTTTTATTGCTTTCTTGCATTATTGTTCTTGTGTTGGTGCATCCTAATCGGTTCCGCTGTATCGCTCGCTTATTTCTTAACAAGGGTATCAGAGCGTTCAAGATCCAGGATGCCTACCGTAACCAAGTTTGATATCGAGAAGTTCGACGATAAGATAAGCTTCAGTATCTGGAAAGTTCAAATGCAAGTCGTTCTCACCCAGAATGGATTAAAGAAGGCTCTTCTTGGGAAATCCAGGAAACCTAAGTCTATGACAGATGATCAATAGGAGGAATTGGATGAAAAGGCGCTTTCAAATATCCAACTATGTCTATCTAAAACGGTTCTTCGCGAGGTTATTCATGATACTACTGCTGCAGGCCTATGATTGAAGTTAGAGTCTCTCTACATGACGAAAATTCTCGCAAATAAAATTCGTCTAAAGGAACGGTTATACACATTCTCTATGGCTGAAGGTACCCCCATTCAAAATCATCTTGATGAGTTCACATCTGTTATTCTTGACCTAGAAAATTTAGACGTTAAGGTCGAAGATGAGGATAAAGCAATATTGTTAGTGGTCGCCCTACCCTTTACATATAAGCACTTTAAATAAATCATGCTATACGGTGGTAATGATTCACTGAGTTATAAAGATGTCAAATCTAATTTGTTGTCCAAAGAAATATTTGATTTTGAAGTGCGTTCTGAAGACAAAGGACAAGGTTTGTCTGTTAAAGGAAAATCCCATGATAGAGGGAATAATAGAAAGAATTTTAGGTCCAAGTCTAGAGGCCATAAATTCAACAATGATAAATTCTGCAAATACTGTAAGAAGACAAACCACGTAGTTGGTGATTGTCATAAATTGAAGAATAAACTAGATAGAAGAAAATAACAAAATACTGCAGAAAATCGCTGAAGCAGGAGTTGTTGAAAGTGATTCCGAATGTGATGTTTTGATAGTTGTCTCTGTTGATAAGAAAAATTCTTCTGAATGAGTTTTTAATTCTGGATGTACATATCACGTGTGTCCTCATAAGGACCGATTTTCAACATATGAGAAGCTTGTGGTGTTGTCCTAATGGGGAATGATGTCCTATGCAACGTTGTTGGGATTGGTACTGTAAAAATTAGGACCCATGATGGTGTTATCAGGACCTTGACCGACATTTGTCATGTTCCTGACTTGAAATGTAACCTCATTTCCATGGGTACTCTTGAATCTCTTGGATATAAATATTCAGCTGAAGGTGGAGTTCTCAAGATTTCAAAAGGTGCTCTACTCTTGATGAAAGGAACAAGACATGGGACTCTCTATTACCTGTAGGGTTCAATTGTGATGGGGTCTGTAGCAGTTTCTACTTCATTATCTGACAATGATCTCACCCGTTTATGGCATATGCGTCTGGGCCATATGAGTGAGAAAGGTATGACCATTATGAGAAAAAGAGGTCTTCTTGGTAAAACTGGTACGGGTAAACTTGACTTTTGTGATCATTGCATTTTTGGGAAACAGAAGAGAGTTACTTTCTCCATAGCAAAACACCGTACACAGGGCATTCTTGATTATATTCATTCAGATTTATGGGGTCCCTCCAAAGTTTCTTCCCTTAGAGGAAAACGCTACATGTTGACTTTCATTGATGATTTTTCTCGTAAGCTCTGAGTTTATTTCGTAAGACAGAAAAGTGAAGCGTTTCCCTATTTCAAGAAATTCAAAGCTTCTCGTTGAGAACTAGACTGGCCGAAAAATTAAGAAGCTCAGGACTGATAATGGTTTGGAGTTCTGTAGTAATGAGTTTAATGAGTTCTGCGCTATTTATGGTATTGCTAGACATAAGACTCTCATTTATAAGCCCCAACAGAATGGAGTTGCAGAACGTATAAACAGAACATTACTTGAGAGAGCTTATTGTATGCTCTCAAATGCTGGTTTATGGCACCGCCGTGATTTCTGGGCCGAAGTCGTTTCTACGGCTTGTTACCTCGTCAATTTGTCTCCACATTCATCTATTGACTTTAAAATTCCCAAAGAAGTTTGGTCTGGTAATCCCGTTGACTATTTTCTTAGAGTTTTTAGATGCACTGTTTTTGCTCATGTTAATGATGGGAAGCTAGCCCCCAGGGCTGTTAAGTGCGTGTTTTTTGGTTATGCTTTTGAGTCTAAAGGATATCGTTTGTGGTGTCCTAGCTCCAAGAAAATTATTTAAAATCGGGTTGTAACTTTTAATGAGATCGTTATGTTATCTTCTGGGAAAGAGTCTGTTGCTTCCTCTACGGGTAATGATGATATGAAAGATGCCAGTGAGAATGTGGAGGTAGAAGTGAGCCATGAAGCTCACGTAGTTGGCCCTGTTTCTTCTACAGTTCCTCAGGCTATCGAGGAGGCTCATGTTGATGAGCCAAGTACTAGTACTGTTGACATCCAATTTTGTCCCTCCTTTATTCTAATTTATTTCTTCGGGTTTCTAAATTTATTGATGAGTTAAATATTTTATTTTCACTACTATTTCTACTACTATTAATATCATTATTAATCATAATTTATCATAGTATATATATTATACCAGTTACTAAATTAGAAGCCTAAGAAAGAATTAAGACTGAAGGAGAAAAGGCCACAATTTTCGGACCAGCCCAATATGTTGAATGCACAAATAGCCCAACCGGACCCAACCCAATACGCTTACCCGCTCCAGCCCACACCATTACCCGTCCGGCCCACTTTCCTTCATTTCATCGGATCTGTTAGAACAAAACAAAAAAAAAGACCTAATCTTTTTCTCCTTTTCTTCAACCTTCAGCCGCACAAGCTCTCCTCTCCCTTCTTCAATCTCTCTCTCACCCCCCATTTCCGGTAAAACCTCAAACTACTTTCAACCATGCGAGAATCAAAACGGACCCATTTCCGTGCAATAGGCACGGCTACGTGACCCCTTTTCTCTCCTTTCTCTTTCCCTCTTGTTCTCTTTCTCGTCGTCTTCCTCCTTTTTTAGCAGAGGTCAGTCCCTCTTTCACCTTGAACAGACTTGCCACTCCATTTTCGTGCAAATCACTTTCTCTCATCTGCAACAATTTGGTCAACACAAACGACGAAACACACTCTGAAATTTCTGAAAAGAAGACCAGCTTTAAAGATTCGATTCGAGTATTTCAAACGGGGGTTTTCACTTCAAATCCCGCTCGAATTTCAGACCCAAAACCCTAATTTTTACACCTTTATATATAGCCCTAGACATTTAGCCGAAAGGAGGGGGTTTTTGGAGGGAGAAAACGAGTTCCTTTTTAATAGCCATAACCTCACTAAAATACGGCCAACATATCGTTCTTTTAAGATTTTTGGTTTGTAACTTTACTCACTTTAATCGGGTTCGGGTTCGCTGGGGTTCGAGCTTAAGTTCGTGACGTCGACGCCCCATTTCACTGTACCCACAAAAGGTGTGTTTTCTTCCTTTTGCTTTATTTCGAATCCCAGAACCTCGATGTGTTCGTGTGTGTTGTTATCGCAGTCGGCTTAATGTCAGTTTGAGAGTTAACAGTATTGGTATGTTTGTGTCTCACCTTAGATTAGTTTTCAAGTTTACTTGGTTATGTGGTGTTTAGTTTGTAATATATGTCAATGGATAGTTACGCCTTTCGATCTCGGGTCAGCCTTAGTTTAGTTTCTTAATGTAAGTTGATTTAACCAATCTGTGCGTAGGCGAATATTGTTGATTACTACAGGAGTATATAAGTCCTGTCCATGTTAAAAGAATAGTGATTGATTTGAGCATTGTTTTGGGCTGCTGTATGTTATGACAATTTCAAGAAGAGTTAACTTAAATAATCGAAATTCATCTCTGTCACTAGTCTAATCTCTGTCCTGTTTTTCTGGTTTCAGCCTTTAGTCTGTCGCGTAATTTTTTGAGCAGTTAGTATTTGTTGGTAACTGATCAGCATGTCATAGCTTATAGGTCAGTCGAAAGCATGCGATGTTGTTGGTTTAAGTTTGCGCTGTTTGGTATAGTTGTTGGTCTAATTTAGTATAATTTCCCTTTTACTAATTTAGATGATACAAATCAGTTATGAACCTATTGCTTCAAGTCTCAGTGTCCCTAATATGATGTATTTGCTACTAGTTTAATATGTAACGGTCATTAGCTTAATTTGAATCAATGAGACTTGGCTCGTAGTTTGGGTGTGGTTAGTTGCCCGATGTAGTTATATAAGGAAGAGGCAGTTCTTTTTTTGTGCATTTCAGTTCAGTTCTCAAACGATCACTTTAGGTTTCTTTCCTTTTTCATTTTTCGTTCCAGTTCTGCCCTCTTGTTAAATCTTAAAATGGGCTTAAAATGTAGTGATGGATTAAATTAGTTTATGAAAGATACTGTCTGTCCTATTTTGTCACTCGTTTATGAAACTAGAAAATATGCCAAGTCTTTGAGCTTAGTTCATTATTTGGGGAAAAGATCAATCTATGCTCTGTCGAGTTTTCATTTGCTTCTTTTTTTTTCGGAGAGCTTTGTCACTTCAAAGCCGTAAAATTGTATTGGTCTTTAAAAGTGTTATGCCTATCTCTATTAAGTCTCAGTCTAGATGAAACTTCACCCCTCTATGTCTGCGCTTTCTCCAAGTGTATTTGGGTTGCATCAATTCTGTTTCCTTGTCCTGGATATAGATCTAGTTTGCTGCTACTAGTGTTAAGGGTGGTAAAACCATATGCAGAGTGTTGCTCATATCCTGGATCAAAAAAAATAAATAAATATATATATATATATATATATATAAAGACTACACACGACTATATTCCACACTTAGGTTAGAGAGAGTTTTCATTGAGAGATTGTAATCTTTCGTTTCCTTTGATCTCGTTGTGCTTCGACACCTGTTGAAATCGTTTTGTACTCCTCATTTTATAGTTGATTTCTCTGCGCTTCGCGTCCCGTGGTTCTTCTCGTCTTGGGTTTTCCACGTAAATCTTGTGTTCATTACTTTTATTGCTTTCTTGCATTATTGTTCTTGTGTTGGTGCATCCTAATCGGTTCCATTTGCGCCATCGCTCGCCTATTGCTTTCATTTGCTTCTTTTTTTTTTTTTCGGAGAGCTTTGTCACTTCAAAGCCGTAAAATTGTATTGGTCTTTAAAAGTGTTACTTTTATCTCTAATAAGTCTCGGTCTAGATGAAACTTCACCCCTCTATGTCTGCGCTTTCTCCAAGTGTATTTGGGTTGCATCAATTACATTTCCTTGTCTGGATATAGATCTAGTTTGCTGCTACTAGTGTTAAGGAATGGTAAAACCATATGCGAGTGTTGCTCATATCCGGATGATTGGAAAATTCGCATCTAAACATTTTAGATTGAAGTATTATAGAATCTATACACCTACGCATACAAGCTTATTTCCACATAGATGCATTTCGGGCTGTGCCACAGTTTGTAATATCAACTGTTTGTTTGGTTTACTGAAGTCTACTGTTCTTGTTAAATTAGTTGCTTTGATATTGGTAAATGAGTGTGGGTTTATTGGCGTGTGTTCCAATGTTTGCTTGTGTGTCTCTGGAAATTAGATTTCCTCGCCTCAATTATTGTAATAAGTGACTGTTGAATATTCCTTTCGACATTATAGTTTTATTGATTAGAATACTAATCCTCCTTTCCATTTTTTTTATGCATGATCATCGCATACAAGTCCAAGGGACTCGTCATCTCCCGCGTTCGGTGTTGGGCTAAAGCCCAACGTATTTCTCGAGTCACCCAACCCGCGACTGTGCAAAAAATGATATTGGGTCGAGGCCTATATGGCATAACAGGGACAGCGGACAGCAGCGGCCCAAAATGGGCCAAGCCCATTTGAATTTCTTTACATTTCCGCTATTTTATTATCTCTGTGTATTTGGTTGTTTGACTAACACTTCGTTTTATTTTGTTCTCAATTAGCTTAAATGAATTGTAGGAGGATTAGTGAGATTTAGTTTAATAATGGGTAGTTAACTTAAGGAAAACCAATCAATTCCATAAGATTCACTTTTATTGATTTTTCAAGAGTATGTCTTTATAACATTCTAAAAGTTATTTTCTTTGTCCGTTCTTGCTACAAATAATCTAAAATTCACGTTTGTTGTACCTCCTCTACAAGTCTCATTTCATACAAGTCTTATTTTAAATAGAACTATTATGTTTTTATTTAATGCCTTAATAACCTTTATAAATCGTATCTTTTCATAGCATTAGAAGTATTATTTTATACAAATAATTATTTTCACAAGTCCCATTTTTATCATTCTCATATATCTATCTATAACTTTAGCAATATTTTCAAGATATTTTCTTAAATATTAAAAATACTATATTTACACTTAGCTTAATTAACCACTAAGTCGGTCGGATTAACCGTTATTAACGGAACTTAGAGGATGCCTAATACCTTCCCTCTAGGTTAGTTGAACTAGTACCTAGAATCTTTTTGGTTTTCGTAGACTTTAAAATTAACTTTAGATAATTACTCTAATTAATCTTACGTGCCCTAATTCATAGTAAATAATTAGGTGGCGACTCCTAACTTTAAATTAACCCCGGAATTACCCGGATGTTATAAACTATTTTGACCCAGGTTAAAATAGGGTATGACAAGTACCACATGTCCCATCGAGCCACAGGTGTAGGATGATCACGTTATTGCTCGTGATAGACCGAGACGAGTTATAAAGAAGCCCGCTTGATATGCTGACACTGATGATGATGGGCTTATTGCTTATGCTCTTACAGTTGCACAAGAAATTCCCGAAGGAGTTGATCCTTTTACTTACTCTGAGGCAATTTCTTGTCCTAATTTCTCAAATTGGTTAGTGGTTATGCAAGAAGAGATGGAAAGCTTGCACAAAAATAATACATGGAGTTATGTGAGCTACCGCCGTCATGCATTGACTGCAAAATGGACCCAGAAACTAAAAGATGGTATTCACAAGGATTGAAGAAGCATTATGGAAAGCTCTCTTAGTGGTTCGTGGTTGGCACCAAAAGTAAGGTATTGACTTTAATGAAGTTTTCTCTCCTGTTGTTCATCATACCTCTATTAGAGTGTTACTTGCTATTGTTGCTCTTTTTGACTTGGAGTTGGAGCAACTTGATGTTAAAACTACGTTTCTTCATGGAGAGTTAGAAGAAGAAATTTATATGAAGCAACCCGAGGGTTTTGTTGTTCCTGGAAATAAGCTATTTGTTTTTCGGTTGAAAAGATCTTTTTATGGCCTTAAACAAGCTCTAAGACAGTGGTACAAAAAGTTTGATTGCTTTATGATTGGGCAAGCTACACACGTAGTAAGTATGATAATTTTGAGTATTTTCGACGAGGATTTACGGTGGTTCCTTCGTTTACTTGTTGTTATATGTTGATGATGTTGATTGCTTCTAAAGAAAAGTCTTTGATCAACAAGTTAAAATCTCAACTTAATTCTGAGTTTGAGATGAAGGACCTTGGTGCGGCTAAGAAGATTCTAGGTATGGAGATTCACGGATCGAAAATCGGAAGCTTTACTGTCTCGAGGAAGTATTTTGAGAAATTCCTCGATAGGTTTAATTTGTTTGATTGTGAACCTGTTTCTACTCCGTTTGCTGCTCATTTCAAATTGTCTGCTGACTCTTGTCCTAAGTCCGATGAGGACATTGAGAGGACGTCTACTATCCCGTATGCTAGTGCTGTTGGTAGCCTTATGTATGCTATGGTTTGCACTAGACCTGATTTAGCTTTTGCGGTAAGCATGGTGAGCCGATACATGCATAATCCTGGAAAGGATCATTGGAATGCCGTGAAGTGAATTCTTCATTATGTGAAAGGGTCCGTTGATATTAGTTTGGTATTTGATAGAGCCAAGGCATCGTCTTATGATGTTGTTGCGATCGTTCATTCTGATTATGGTGGTGATCTCGATCGTAGGAGGTCTATTTCTGGTTACATTTTTTCATTGCGCTCTGGTGCTATCTCTTAGAAAACACAAAGTCTATTGCGGCCAAATTTCTACTACCGAAGAAAATTTGTATATTGCTACAAGCGAAGGTGTTAAAGAAGCTACATGGTTGTGAGGTCTTCTTATTGATCTTGGTGTTCAACAACATACTACTGTTGTATTTTATGATAGCCAGAGTGCTATTCATCTTACCAAGGCCGATTCTCATCGCTCGAAGACCAAGCATATTAGCGTTAAATACCACTTTATTAGAGATACTATTCTTTGTAGGGGAGATTGTGGTAAAGAAAGTTCACACGTCAGAGAATCCCGCAGATATGTTAACCAAGCCGCTTGCTATTACTAAGTTTAAGCATTGCTTAGACTTAGTTGGTGTTCTTCATGCTTAAATTGCCCTTCGGGGCTTTATGGGGTGACGAGTGTTGATGTTGATGTATTTTGGTCAGGTGGAGATTGTTAGAATATGTCCCAAAAGGGTTTCACGAAATTGTCCCATTCCAACTGGGATTTGACTTGCTTGTCCCATTCCAATTGGGATTTGACTGGTTGTATCTTTAACCCCTATTTAAAGGAGATTTTCGGCCCCGACATCAAAAAAAAAAAAAAAAAAATATATATATATATATATATTTCGGCGAGAACATCAAAAAAAAAAAAAAAAATATATATATATATATATATATATATATATCAAGACTACACACGACTATATTCCACACTTAGGTTAGAGAGAGTTTTCATTGAGAGATTGTAATCTTTCGTTTCCTTTGATCTCGTTGTGCTTCGACACCCTGTTGAAATCGTTTTGTACTCCTCATTTTATAGTTGATTTCTCTGCGCTTCGCGTCCCGTGGTTCTTCTCGTCTTGGGTTTTCCACGTAAATCTTGTGTTCATTACTTTTATTGTTTTCTTGCTTATTGTTCTTGTGTTGGTGCATCCTAATCGGTTCCGCTGCATCGCTCGCCTATTGCTTTCATTTGCTTCTTTTTTTTTTGGAGAGCTTTGTCACTTCAAAGCCGTAAAATTGTATTGGTCTTTAAAAGTGTTCTGCCTATCTCTAATAAGTCTCAGTCTAGATGAAACTTCACCCCTCTATGTCCTGCGCTTTCTCCAAGTGTATTTGGGTTGCATCAATTCTGTTTCCTTGTCCTGGATATAGATCTAGTTTGCTGCTACTAGTGTTAAGGGTGGTAAAACCATATGCAGAGTGTTGCTCATATCCTGGATGATTGGAAAATTCAGCATCTAAACATTTTAGATTGAAGTATTATAGAATCTATACACCTACGCATACAAGCTTATTTCCACATAGATGCATTTCGGGCTGTGCCACAGTTTGTAATATCAACTGTTTGTTTGGTTCTCGAAGTCTCTTGTTCTTGTTAAATTAGTTGCTTTGATATTGGTAAATGAGTGTGGGTTTATTGGCGTGTGTTCCAATGTTTGCTTGTGTGTCTGGAAATTAGATTTCCTCGCCTCGAATTATTGTAATAAGTGATTGTTGAATATTCCTTTCGACATTATAGTTTTATTGATTAGAATACTAATCCTCCTTTCCATTTTTTTTATGCATGAACATCGTATACGAGTCCGAGAGGATTCGTCATCTCCCGCGTTCGGTGTTGGGCTAAAGCCCAACGTATTTCTCGAGTCACCCAACCCGCGACTGTGCAAAAAATGATATTGGGTCGAGGCCTATATGGCATAACAGGGACAGCGGACAGCAGCGGCCCAAAATGGGCCAAGCCCATTTGAATTTCTTTACATTTCCGCTATTTTATTATCTCTGTGTATTTGGTTGTTTGACTAACACTTCGTTTTATTTTGTTCTCAATTAGCTTAAATGAATTGTAGGAGGATTAGTGAGATTTAGTTTAATAATGGGTAGTTAACTTAAGGAAAACCAATCAATTCCATAAGATTCACTTTTATTGATTTTCAAGAGTATGTCTTTATAACATTTTAAAAGTTATTTTCTTTGTCCGTTCTTGCTACAAATAATCTAAAATTCACGTTTGTTGTACCTCCTCTACAAGTCTCATTTCATACAAGTCTTATTTTAAATAGAACTATTATGTTTTTATTTAATGCCTTAATAACCTTTATAAATCGTATCTTTTCATAGCATTAGAAGTATTATTTTATACAAATAATTATTTTCACAAGTCCCATTTTTATCATTCTCATATATCTATCTATAACTTTAGCAATATTTTCAAGATATTTTCTTAAATATTAAAAATACTATATTTACACTTAGCCTAATTAACCCTAAGTCCGGTCGGATTAACCGTTATTAACGGAACTTAGAGGATGCCTAATACCTTCCCTCTAGGTTAGTTGAACCCGTACCTAGAATCTTTTTGGTTTCGTAGACTTTAAAATTAACTTTAGATAATTACTCTAATTAATCTTACGTGCCCTAATTCACCGTAAATAATTAGGTGGCGACTCCTAACTTTAAATTAACCCCGGAATTACCCGGATGTTATAAACTATTTTGACCCAGGTTAAAATAGGGTATGACAAGTACCACATGTCCCATCGAGCCACAGGTGTAGGATGATCATGTTATTGCTCGTGATAGACCGAGACGAGTTATAAAGAAGCCCGCTTGATATGCTGACACTGATGATGATGGGCTTATTGCTTATGCTCTTGCAGTTGCACAAGAAATTCCCGAAGGAGTTGATCCTTTTACTTGCTTTGAGGCAATTTCCTATCCTAATTCCTCAAATTGGTTAGTGGCTATGCAAGAAGAGATGGAAAGCTTGCACAAAAATAATACATGGAGTTATGTGAGCTACCGCCGTCATGCATTGACTGCAAAATGGACCCAGAAACTAAAAGATGGTATTCCCGGGATTGAAGAAGCATTATGGAAAGCTCTCTTAGTGGTTCGTGGTTGGCACCAAAAGTAAGGTATTGACTTTAATGAAGTTTTCTCTCCTGTTGTTCATCATACCTCTATTAGAGTGTTACTTGCTATTGTTGCTCTTTTTGACTTGGAGTTGGAGCAACTTGATGTTAAAACTGCGTTTCTTCATGGAGAGTTAGAAGAACAAATTTATATGAAGCAACTTGGGAGGTTTTGTTG
Source organism: Lycium ferocissimum (assembly GCF_029784015.1). Classification (NCBI taxonomy): domain Eukaryota; kingdom Viridiplantae; phylum Streptophyta; class Magnoliopsida; order Solanales; family Solanaceae; genus Lycium; species Lycium ferocissimum. The sequence continues at coordinate 49,065,788 of NC_081352.1, forward strand.
TTCCTGGAAATAAGCTATTTGTTTTTCGGTTGAAAAGATCTTTTTATGGCCTTAAACAAGCTCTAAGACAGTGGTACAAAAAGTTTGATTGCTTTATGATTGGGCAAGCTACACACGTAGTAAGTATGATAATTTTGAGTATTTTCGACAGTTTTCTGGTGGTTCCTTCGTTTACTTGTTGTTATATGTTGATGATGTTGATTGCTTCTAAAGAAAAGTCTTTGATCAACAAGTTAAAATCTCAACTTAATTCTGAGTTTGAGATGAAGGACCTTGGTGCAGCTAAGAAGATTCTAGGTATGGAGATTCACAGGGATCGAAAATCTGGAAGCTTTACCTGTCTCAGAGGAAGTATTTTGAGAAATTCCTCGATAGGTTTAATTTGTTTGATTGTGAACCTGTTTCTACTCCGTTTGCTGCTCATTTCAAACTGTCTGCTGACTCTTGTCCTAAGTCCGAGGAGGACATTAAGAGGATGTCTACTATCCCGTATGCTAGTGCTGTTGGTAGCCTTATGTATGCTATGGTTTGCACTAGACTTGATTTAGCTTTTGCGGTAAGCATGGTGAGCCGATACATGCATAATCCTGGAAAGGATCATTGGAATGCCGTGAAGTGAATTCTTCATTATGTGAAAGGGTCCGTTGATATTAGTTTGGTATTTGATAGAGCTAAGGCATCGTCTTATGATGTTGTTGCGATCATTCATTCTGATTATGGTGGTGATCTCGATCGTAGGAGGTCTATTTCTGGTTACATTTTTTCATTGCGCTCTGGTGCTATCTCTTAGAAAACACAAAGTCTATTGCAGCCCTTTCTACTACCGAAGCTGAGTATATTGCTACAACTGAAGGTGTTAAAGAAGCTACATGGTTGCGAGGTCTTCTTATTGATCTTGGTGTTCAACAACATACTACTGTTGTATTTTATGATAGCCAGAGTGCTATTCATCTTACCAAGGCCGATTCTCATCGCTCGAAGACCAAGCATATTAGCGTTAAATACCACTTTATTAGAGATACTATTGCTGTAGGGGAGATTGTGGTAAAGAAAGTTCACACGTCAGAGAATCCCGCAGATATGTTAACCAAGCCGCTTGCTATTACTAAGTTTAAGCATTGCTTAGACTTAGTTGGTGTTCTTCATGCTTAAATTGCCCTTCGGGGCTTTATGGGGTGACGAGTGTTGATGTTGATGTATTTTGGTCCAAGGTGGAGATTGTTAGAATATGTCCCAAAAGGGTTTCACGAAATTGTCCCATTCCAACTGGGATTTGACTTGCTTGTCCCATTCCAATTGGGATTTGATAAGTTGTATCTTCAACCCCTATTTAAAGGAGATTTTCGGCCGAACATCAAAAATATATATATATATATATATATATATATATATTTCGACCGAACATCAAAAAAAAAAAAAAAAAAAAAATATATATATATATATATATATATATATATATATATATATATCAAGACTACACACAACTATATTCCACACTTAGGTTAGAGAGAGTTTTCATTGAGAGATTGTAATCTTTCGTTTCCTTTGATCTCGTTGTGCTTCGACACCTTTGTTGAAATCGTTTTGTACTCCTCATTTTATAGTTGATTTCTGCGCTTCGCGTCAGGTAGTTCTTCTCGTCTTGGGTTTTCCACGTAAATCTTGTGTTCATTACTTTTATTGCTTTCTTGCATTATTGTTCTTGTGTTGGTGCATCCTAATCGGTTCCGCTGCATCGCTCGCCTATTTCTTAACGCGATGAAAGATGCACATGTGCAAATATATTCAAATCCTCATTTGTGATACTCCTTGCTAAGGCATCTGCGACTTGGTTGGCTTCCTTTACCTATATAAATATCTCAGAAAGTCATTAGGAGCTAACAAACATTTTAGATCATACTTCGGCAAAGTTGAATGACTTTTTTGTTTCAATTATTTTTTGGGTGACTTTTGATGATATTTAGGCAAAATTGGAACTATTTTTTTCTGCAAAAATATTTTCATGACTTCTTGTGATACTTAGGCAAAATTAAGCAAGTTTTATTATAAAAAAAGATTTAATTTAGTAACTTTGGTATGATATAGCTAAGTTTCGTGAAATTATCCAGAAAAGTCTCACCGATTTTATGGTAGACTTACACCAATTTCGTTAAATTGAGTGTTTGTTGGCTAGTAGTCTTGTAAGTTGCTGATTGATTAATTTGATGATTTTAAACCGGTGTCTTAAAAGGCAGTTTCAGGGCTCGCCCCAGGGCGGGGCACTGGCAAAACGCCCCGGGGCTCACGTGCGGGGCTTAGTTCCTGTGAGGCTTACGCCTCAAGATAAGCCTCAAGCGCTCGACTGTACGCCCTAAACACGCCCAACGCTTGGAGCTCGCCTAACAGTTCTTACACAAATATATGTTAAATTCCTTAATTAGAATCGTTGACCCTTATAATTCTTTAACAAATGAATGATACTTAATAGTTTTTCATCCATAGAAATAAGAAGATTGGGTGTAACTCAAATAACAAGTCGTAGTATTGCATACATTTGAGAACATCGTAAGGGTGAATATCACTTTATATTTCTTTTAAAAATACATAACCGAATTGTACATTTTTACTTGTCATTGGTCTTTTGTCCTATATATCAAAATTCTCATATTTTATTATTTCACTATTTGAAAGTAATTTTATTTTTATTCATGAATGAGTTACATTTTAATTATAATACCGAGATAAAATGAATAGTATGATAGCAATATTGTTTTAAGAAATTGTGATTTTTTATTCATTGTTTGAAAGTTAAGATATTATAGTTGATTTGCATTTCATAATAGCTTTTATTTCATTGTATTGTTTGTACTTGTAAAATTATGTTATATATAATTATAAGTTATATGTGGCGTATAATGGATTGCTTTAATTAGTTTTTTTCGAGGATCAACTAATCAAATATATATATATATATATATATATATATATATATATATATATATATATATATATATATATATATTTCATTTATTTACAATTTTCTTTTATTTTTTTAATGTGATTTTACCTATTTAAAAGTATTTATTGTAATTATATTATTTTATGAAATACTAAAATTAAATATCCATGGGGCTTACGCCCCGTGCGTCGGGGCTTACGCCTCGCTGAGACATATGTAAAACGCCCCGTCTTACGCCCACGACTTTTAAAACATTATTTTAAACTAATGGTCGAGTCATTTTGAAAATGAAATATAATACTGCTATAAAGAAATTCAGAAAAGGGCGCTACTCATAAGTTCATGGAAATATAGTTAGGGGAATCCTGCAGTAAAAGTATGATTACATAATGAAAGCCATCATTAAAACCACTTCCTCTACTTAAAAAACAATTTACTCCTATGATAAGCACCGCCATTTTATTGCGACTTGCGAGTAGTACAAAAGCTAATTATGGTTAATGATGGACATTGTCATCCTTAATGAAAAAAAAAAAAAAAAAAAAACCTTAATGGTCTCCATCATGATGAAGAAAAGCATAATAATAAAACAGTTTTGGTTCACGTAACCCTAAAATGAACGTACCAGCTTTCATCTCAAATTGAAGACAAATTAGAGCTAAGGTCACTGATGTTTGATGGCTTCATTTAGTTTCAAGTTAGTACTATTGAATTAAAGTCAAATTAAAGCTGGTGTTCTGTCGTTAATTAGTTTCTAATCAGAGGTTTCAATCACTAATATAGTACAACAAGTCAATAATTTATATAGTACACATTTTCACTTGCTATATGACCATTGTCAAAATTTAGGGTCATATTTCTCACTGGGCGGTCTCAACAAAATTGGTAGCCTAAAATCAAACTTTTAAGAGGGGCTCTAATTTTGTCTTCTTCTTTTTTTAAAGAGAAAGATAGTCATATATATTTCTATTTAAAGTTTATTCTAGTTTTTTTAAGATGCAGAATCATTAATTACTATTTTGCAATAGTCAAGAACAATACAAAGTTATTAACAATTTTTTCAAATCAATTTATTTGAAAAAAAAAAAAAAAACTCAACTAACAATATAGCTAATCAATCACGCGATTAAAAAAAATTCTTCTCTTTTTTTCTTTTATAAATATTGTGCACTCCCTCTATCTCAATTTATGTGACACAATTTGAATTTCAAAAGTCCAACTTCTTTATTTTTATCAATTCAGACATACGATCTTTAAATTTTTTGAAAAATATTACATATTTAGAAGTTACATAAAAGTACCATAAGCCACAATGATTTTTTAAACAAATTAGCATAAAACTTAATAAAAAGGGGGACCCAAAGCCATTACCTTAGTGGCTTTGGCCTTGGGCCGGCCCTGATTCCTCATCATTTAGGTGTAATGTGCCTATTCATAGGAAAAGAAACAAAGGGACATGGAATACGACGTCTTCTGCCTCGGTGCTTTCTAAAAACCGTGGGCAGGGGAGGGTATTTGTTATTGGTTCGGATGAACACAATAACTTTTTTTAAATCTTATATTCGTATTTGGAAATCTATTGAATATGTATAAATATTTTATTGCGAACCCAGTAATAATGACGAGTATGAATTCAGTGACATATTCAAAATCGATAAACTCTAAATTTTGGCTCTGCCTCTACTAAAAACCACTCTAGCCGTCCATGCAAGTTACATTGTAGTACCCCTGAGAATATATATCAAATCTTATAAGTTAGGACTACTTAGAAGAGCTATCAGAGGGGAGTCAAGATATAAAGAAATATACACACCAAGAAGTCAAAGGGGAATCAACATGTAATATATATACATAAAAATGAGATAATGGTTAAAAACACATATAAAGTATCACTTTTTTGCGAGTTTCCTACCTGAGCTATCATCGACTATTTATCAAAACACATCTCGAAGCTGACTAGACATAGTCTTTGAATACAAGCGCCAAGAGGCACTTGACAACTAATTTGCCAATAAAATTTCATCCAGATGGCAGCTGATTCAAATTTCGAGGTGTGTTTTGATAATTAGTTGGTGATAGTTCAAGTAGGAAACGCAAACACCTGATAGTTAAGGTAGGAAACTCGCAAAAAAGTGATATTTCAGGCGGGTTTTAACCATTATCTCTCTTTTTTTTTTTTTTTTTTTTTTTTTTTTTAGTTTTCCAATTAATTCCTTTAATTATCCGCGTGAAGTGTCATTTGGTACCATTTTTAAACAATAAAAAAGTGTAAACCACGCACCATCAAATATTAGTTGAGGTGTGTTTTGATAAATAGTTGGTGATAATTCGGGTAGAAAATTAAACGCAAACACTTGATAGTTTAGGTAGGAAACTCACAAAAAAAATGATACTTCGGGTGCTTTTTATCATTATCTCTAAAAAAAATTGACCTATCTACACTATGTAATTTCCCAATGAAAGAGTGATAATTGACACCCTTGAACAAAGGTGACTCCACCACTGGATGCAAGTGTTAAATTAGGTGTTAGTAAAGCATGAATTAGAATGGAAAAAAACTTACCCGCACCTTATATTTATAATAAATTAACTACAATAATTTATCGTTGTTAAGTGATATTTTCTTGTGAGAATATATTTAAGTTAAGGAATCATGATTCAGTGATAAGAGTCTATATAAAACACACATGTGCATTTATTAATTAGTGTAGTTATTGTGTATGAGTTATGAGATTTTTCTAGTTAGAAGGTGAGGTAAGTGCAACTCTTGTAATACTAAGATGAGAAATTTTCATACAAACTTGAAATTTTGAAATCAATCAACTCTTTCTCCAAGTTATGGATAAAAATATATTAAATGGTGTTTTTCAAAAGAAATAAAGGGATCTTTACACAAAATAATTCGGTGATATTCCATGTTCACTTTCATTAGTTGGTATACATATATTATACATTTTTTTTTGGCTATTTTAATACGAGAGATTAGGTTGGTTGGTTCCGAAAGAAAGGAAAAAAAAAGAGAGATTGATGAGTAAACCCGTTTGGCCATGAGAATTATTCACTTATTTTCGAATTTTTTTTTCTTCACTTTATTTGAAAATCAGTGTTTGGCCATAAAAATTTCAAAATTTAGAAAACGCCTAAAAGTCTGTTTTCATTTTCAGTACATTCAAACAACTAAATATTTTTTTGCAAAATCTATAACCAAACACAACTCCGACTTCAAGGATTCCAAATAAAGTGAAAAATATTTGGTTTCTATAACCATTAACCAAACGCCTATTTAATTTCCAATTAAGGTAGAATGCAAGCCAAAGAAAACCTTATACTTGCAAGTTGAAATGGACCAGTCCATCTTGCTGCCTTGGGCTACTTTCAAAGCCTTTATCTACAGAAGCCCAAAGTGATCTTTTGATCTCTTCCGTTTTTTGTTGTTGTTTACTTGATCTTCATGCATAGGGAGTTTTGCCTGGAATCTATAAAACTCAAAAGCTGAAAAAGGTCTTGAGGAGTCCTCCAATGTTTAGTGCTTTACTGAATAGGATTCTTTAAAATGTCAAAAATGGAACAAGAATGTTGTACCTGTAACGTTTATTTACTTATATTTATTTAGGTTGGACCAGTTTGTGCCAAGGAAATTTACTTTATCCGGTGATACGCTTTTATTTGTTTGTTGGCTAGTGGTTGAAAATATAGATTGGACAGCATAAACTAGATTTCTGGATTTCTGTATCGATCACCACTTGTTGAGTCCCACATAGCCTGTGGAGAGGAAATTTGGACTCTTATATGGTCGATGTTGCGTATAATCCTCACTTTTGGAGTTAGCTTTTGGGTTGAGTTAGGCCCAATGTCTATTTTCTTATCATGTTATCAGATCTAGACCCTTCTGGACGTGCCAGGCTGTTTGTTGGGAAGAAACAAGAAATAAACAAATTACACGACGAGGTAACAGCGGAAGAAGTACCCAAGTCAAAACTTCTCACACTATTTGAATCAAGAGAAGACAATAAATACTAGCACAAATGGAAATTCGGGCAACAGCTACACCAATAATAAAAAAGCAAAGCAAGCAAAAATAAACGAATGCAAGAGACACCAAATTTACGTGGTAAATGTCACGCCCCGAACCATGGCCTGGGCATAACACGACACTTAGTGCCTGACTGCATGTGACCGAGCGAACCACATGGCTTGCTGAATCATCATGAGGCATACTTGAACGGAAATATAACGTGAAGTCCATGATGAGCTTTTATAAAACATAGTAAGTCATAATATTAAACATAAGTACTTGATTAAGTCATGAATGCGGACAATATCATAAATGAGCCAAACCGGCTAACCAACTCTGGAAGTCTAACATGACACTTGTTTTGTCTATGAAACCTCTAACATGAGTCTGAAACACGTAACATACTTGCTGGGACAAGGCCCCCAGCATACCTTTAGATGCAAAACTAAATAAAGAAAGACAATGCCTAAACCCCGAATGAGATGGGGCTCACCAATAAGCTAGTACGTGCAGATTCTAATGAGCAGAGGCGTCGTCCTATAAATCCGTACCTGCAGCGTGAAATGTGGGCCCCCGGGCAATAAAAGGGAATGTCAGCACATTGAATGTACTGGTATGTAAAGCAACTAAATGAAATAACATGGGACATGAAAATAACATAACGAGGGCGAGTGAAACATGATCATGAACATGAGTACATATACATATATAACATGTGTAAAGTATCGTGAGTAGGGAGAGCGATAAATATAACCGACAACATGGTCCGGTACTTGCGTCCTACCCGCGGAACACTCATACCTTGCCGGGGACATGAGATTTAATAATATTATGAAAGGATCCAATCATTATGAGAGATTGTCCTAAGCATGGGTGGAGCAATCCTCATCCTACGGTGGCTACGTAGTTTCGGTACATTTGAAGCCTTCTCGGTAATTAATGCAACTCCCAAAAACATGAACATGTAAAATAAGTGGCACTTGCGCCCATGGTTTTCATGAATATAACTTGCTTGTACATGGATATCATGAAATAACTTGTAAACGTGGTTTCATGAAATAACTTGTATTTAGCATTTATGTATCTTGTATCATAGCATGAAAGTAATTATATAATATAGTTGCATGAAAACTTGTAGACATGTAGGATATTCATGAAATAATCATTTTAGCTAAAACATGCATGCAAGAACCCATGGAATACAAGATATGGGTTTTCATGGATTACGGACTGATTCTCAATAATCATATGGAGTTATTAAGAACACAATGATAGAATAATAGCAATTCATGCATAATATAATCATGGACATAGGCCTAGGGTTATCATGAGCATGGTATAGAACCCTAGTTTTAGTAGAGAATCATAATTTATGGATTTTGAGGCGTGGGGAAGAACAATGATGTTCCCACACGTAGATAGTAACTCTACATACCTGGTAATGCTCCAAACTTGAATCAAAGACTTTAACTTTGAAGAAGATTTCCAAAATCTTGAATTCTTGAACCTTGAGATGGGTTTTCTTGAAAACCCTAGGTTAGGAATGATGATTTCTTGTTTAGATTACAAGGATATATATTAGAATTGACTTGGAATGATTAGAGTAGGCTTACCTTGGTGTTCTTGATGATGGGAGAGAATAGAAGGTCGTTCTAGGGCTTGGGGGTGTGAAGAATGAAGTGAAAAAGCCTTAAAACGAAGTTTTATAATTGCTGTCGGACCCATTTTACGCCCTATTTTACATCTCGTAAAAGTTTTACAGACCGTATGTTTCACCGTAAATCAATTACAGTGATTTGGGCTTTCTGGGCCAATTTTTTCGGTCTGAATATACGGCCCGTATAATTTTCACAGCCCATATATTCCACCGCATATCGGCAGAACACTGTTTTAGTAAAATGGGCATAACTTTTTGTACAGATGTTTGTTTGACCTCCATAATATACCGTTGGAAAGGTATTTCAAAGATATACAACTTTCAAGAAGGTAATTTTGCCAAATTCCTTACGGATTTTTCCTTATACTCATTTTAATTGAGACGTGGTGCAAACTCACTTGAAAACACGCTCCGTAGGGTAGCTTCCGACTTTCCTTTGCTCAAGGACTCTTCTCATGTCTTGATTGGGTTTCAAACTCCATTTATACACTACTCAAATTGGGTTCATTATACCCTTGTCTTATGAGTCAAATCTTAGCCCGAATGCACGAGGTGTTACAATATCTCCCCCTTGGGATCATTCGTCCTCGAATGATGGGTCATGATTAAGAATGTGGCTGGACATAACTTGAATATATGAACGTGAAGAAACATGACATGGAACATGGAAAAGCGACATGACATAGTTTCATGAAAACATGAGTGCTAAAACATGAGACATGAATAGAGAATACATGAACTTGAACGTGAAACGTGAGGCATGAATACATAAGGGACATGACATGAATACTAAAGGTAGTTACCTTGAAGTCTATCTGCTTGCTCTTCAAACAAGTGAGGATATCTGGATTTCATGTCTTCTTCGGCCTCCCATGTAGCCTCTTCAACTTTCTGGCTCCTCCATAAGACCTTTACTGAGGCTACTTCCTTAGTTCTCAACTTGCGAACTTGACGATCAAGAATGGCTACGGGGATCTCTTAGTGAAACCATCCTTAACCATTATAGTATTAGCGGGAACAACCAACGACGGGTCTCCCACACACTTTCTTAACATAGACACATAGAACACTGGATGAACAGTAGTCAACTCTTGTGGCAACTCAAGCTCATAAGCTACTAGACCGACCTTTCGTGAAATTTTGTAAGGTCCAATATATTTGGGACTAAGCTTCCCTTTCTTCCCAAATCTCATAACACCCTTCATAGGTGAGACTTTAAGGAACACCCAATCATTAACTTGAAATTCTAAGTCCCTTCGCCTCACATCTATGTAAGACTTCTGGCGACTCTGAGCCGTTTTCAAACGCTCTTGAATCAATTTGACTTTCTCCATCGCCTGATAGACCAAATCTGGCCCTAACAACTCTGCTTCACCAACTTCGAACCAACCAATTGGTGACCTACACCTTCGCCCATACAAAGCTTCAAATGGTGCCATCCCAATACTAGCATGATAACTGTTATTATAAGAAAACTCAATGAGAGGCAAGTGATCATCCCAATTACCTTTGAAATCCAAGACACATGCTCTCAACATGTCCTCAAGGAGTCGAATAGTACGCTCTGCCTGGCCATCGTCCGCGGATGAAAAGGCCGTGCTTTGAGGTTCACCTTGGTACCCAATCCTTTCGAAAGGATTTCCGGAAGTTCAACAGTGAACCGAGCACCACGATCGAAATAATGGACACGGGGTCCCATGCAATCGACAATTTCATTAACATACGGCTTGGCATAATCTTCTACCGAATCGTGGTCTTGACTGGCAAAAAGTGCGCCGACTTAGTAAGCCTATCAACGATCACCCAAATAGAGTCATGTCTCCTAGCCGAACGAGGTAGACCTGATACAAAATCCATATTGATCATTTCCCATTTCCAGATAGGAATATCAATATTCTGAGCCAAGCCACCAGGCCTCTGGTGTTCGGCTTTCACTTGCTGGCAATTCGGACACTTAGCTACAAAATCTGCTACGTTCTTCTTCATATCGTTCCACCAATAAATCTCCTTAAGATCATGGTACATCTTAGTGGAACCGGGGTGAATGGAATACCTGGAGTTGTGAGCTTCTGACATAATTCGCTCTCTGAGCCCATCTACATCTGGAACACATAATCTGCCTCGGTACCTCAAGGTACCATCATCTCCCCTTGTTCAAAAGCCGTCGTCTTATGCTTGTGAATCCCCTCTTTCAGCTGCAACAAGTAGGGATCATTAAACTGTTTCTCCTTGACTTCCACGACTAACGAGGAAAAAGCTCTATTCTGAACAACCACCCCACCATCCTCGGAATCCAAAAGTCGGACTCCAAGACTGGCCAAACGATGAACTTCCTTGGTCATAACTCTCTTATCTGTGTCAACGTGGGCTAGACTTCCCATGGAACGCCGACTAAGAGCGTCAGCTACAACATTCGCTTTTCCCGGATGATAAAGGATATCCACATCATAATCTTTAAGCAATTCGAGCCATCTCCTCTGCCTAAGATTCAGCTCCCTTTGCTTGAAGATATCTTTGCAGTTTTTATGATCGGTGAAAATATCGACATGCACTCCATACAAATAATGACGCCATATCTTAAGTGCAAAAACTACGGCCAACTCTAGGTCATGAGTCGGATAATTCTTTTCGTGAACCTTGAGCGACGAGATGCATAAGCTACAACCTTACCATGCTGCATTAAGACACATCCGAGACCAACTCCCGAAGCATCACAATAAACCACGAACCCTTCGGTTCCTTACGGTAGCGTCAAAAGCTGGAGCGAGAGTCAATCTCTTCTTCAACTCTTCAAAGCTTCGCTCACAAGCATCTGACCATTGGAACTTAACCTTTTTCTGGGTCAACTTAGTCAACGGAGCATAAATGGAGGAAAATCCTTCAACGAAACGTCTATAATAGCTTGCCAGACCCAAGAAACTCCTTATATCAGAAACTGAAGTGGGTCTTCGCCAACTCCTTACCGCATCAATCTTCTGAGAATCAACTTTAACACCTTCTCCTGAGATCACATGGCCTAAGAATGCCACTGACTTAAGCCAAAACTCACACTTTGAGAATTTTGCAAAAAGTTCGCGATCTTTAAGAGTCTGCAACACTATTCTGAGATGTTCTGCATGATCAGCCTCATTACGGGAATACACTAAAATATCATCAATAAAGACAATGACGAATAAGTCGAGATAAGGCTTGAAGACCCTATTCATAAGATCCATGAAAGCAGCTGGCGCATTTGTCAACCCAAATGACATAACAAGAAATTCAAAATGGCCATAACGGGTTTTGAAAGCGGTCTTTGGAATATCAACTTCCTTAACCTTTAACTGATGATAGCCCGATCTGAGGTCAATCTTGGAATAACATTGGGCGCCCTGAAGTTGGTCAAATAAGTCATCTATTCTAGGAAGAGGAGAATTTTGTTCTTAATGGTGACCTTGTTCGTTCGACGGTAGTCTATACACATACGTAAGGAACCATCCTTCTTTCGGACAAATAAGACTGGCGCACCCCAAGGCGAAACACTGGGCCTAATAAACCCCTTGTCAAGAAGATCTTTCAACTGGGCTTTTAACTCTTTTAACTCTGCTGGAGCCATTCTATATGGCGGAATAGATATCGGCTGAGTATCGGGAAGTAGATCAATTCCAAATTCAATCTCCCTGTCAGGAGGGACTCCTGGAAGATCTTCGGGAAAGACCTCTGGAAATTCATTTACAACTGGGACGGACTGGAGAGTTGGAGTCTGGGCATTTGAATCCTTGACTCGAACTAGGTGGTAGATATAACCTTTGGAAATCATTTTTCTGGCTTTTAGGTAAGAAATAAATCTACCCCTAGGTACTACTGAATTACCCTCCCATTCTATGACTGGCTCATTAGGAAATAGAATCTTACAACTTTAGTTCTACAACATGCGTGGCATAACATGAAGCTAACCGGTCCATACCCATGATCACATCAAAGTCTACCATTTCTAATTCCGCTAAATCGGCTATGGTTCTCGGTGATAGACTAAGGCGGGCAACCCCTATAAATACGTCTAGCTATGACTGATTCCCCAACTGGGGTGGACACCTCAAAGGGTTCATACAATTTTTCTGGTTCAACACCAAACTTTTTAGCAACAAAAGGGGTTACATAAGATAAGGTGGATCCTGGGTCAATAAGGGCATATACTTCAAAAGTGAAAACTGTGAGTGTACCTGTGACAACATCTGCTCTAGCCTCTGTATCTTGATGACCTGTCAATGCATACAAACGGTTCTGACCACCGCCTGTATTGCCGGACCTTGCCGTTCCACGCCCCTGCTGGGCCTGATTGTGACGAGGAGCTGCTGAATTTGTGGACTGCGCCACGTTACCTCCAGTACCTTGCCTAGCTGACGGACAATCTTTCTGAATGTGGCCCCTCTGGCCGCAACCATAGCACGCATCTGTACCCATACGACACTCACCTAAGTGTCTCTTGCTACACTTGCTGCAAATTGGAATAGTATAGGCTGACTGACCCACACTAGCCTGAGAATAAGAACTCGATGGTCTGAAATTCTGTTTCTTGTCATTTCGGAACTTAGGGATTGGGGCACTAGCTGTAGATGGAGCGGGTCCTGCTGACCTGTTCTTAAAGAACTGCCTACCTCCTCCCTGACTAAAGTTACCTGAAGATTTAGCCCTCTTGTTGAATTCTTTATCCTTTTGTTTCGCGAGAGCTTCCTCTTCCTTCGGTTCGAAGCTTCATTACCTTGCACAAATGCCAAGATCTTAGAGATAGTCATCTTATCATTACGACGAAGATCCTTGGCATCTCTATACAATTCGGGTTTCAACCCCAGTACAAATCTTCTAACCGTTGCCCTCATGTCGGGAACCATGTGAGGAGCATATCTGGACAACGAAATAAATTTGAGATAATACTCTTGAACGGTCAAGTTACCCTGCCTCAACCTCTCAAATTCCATAGCCTTTGCTTCCCGAACCTCGATAGGCATGAAGTGGTCAAGAAAGCGTCAACGAACTCGTCCCCCAAGTAGCAGAAGATGCATCCTCCCCTCGAGATTGTTCCCATGTCTCATACCAAATATGAGCAACATCCTGCAGCTGAAAAGCACCAAACTCTGCTGCCTCTGTCTCAGTGACATGCATAATACGAAACACTTTCTGCAGGCCATCAATATAGTTCTGCGGATCCTCCTCAGCCTTAGTCCCTGTGAAAGTTGGAGGTTTCATCCGCAAGAATTCCTGAGTTCTTGAACTATTTGACCCGCCACTAGCACCTGAGCTAGGGGCCGATTCTTGTCGCTGCGCCTGGTTGGCAATGATCTGAGTAAGCAGCTGGATAGCTCCTCTAACGTCCATGTCCGAAATGTTGGGAGGTGTAGGCGCGTAGGGAGCGGTTGGGGGCGGTGGGGGCTGTCGAGTCGGAACGGTCTCTTCGCGAGTTGCCTGCCCGGTAGCCCACGGGCCGGTGGCCGTGGCCTTTCTGGTGTATTTCCTTTTTGCAGGCATTTTCTGAAATACGAAATTCGCACGAGTTAGAAGGATTCCTGAAGTACTGCTCTAACTGCACGATCTAGAATATGAAAGAAGTGAGACAATCCTGAATGTCTTGGTGGTCAACTGTTTATATGTATGGGGCCCTCACACATATAAAAGTGACCCCACTGGACACGGTTTCATAGACTCCCTAAAGACACTTGAACCTAGGCTCTGATACTAGCTTTGTCACGCCCCGAACCATGGCCTGGGCGTAACACGGCACTCGGTGCCTGACTGCATGTGACCGAGCGAACCACATGGCTTGCTGAATCATCATGAGGCATACTTGAGCGGAAATATAACGTGAAGTGCATGATGAGCTTTTATAAAACATAGTAAGTCATAATATTAAACATAAGTACTTGATTAAGTCATGAATGCGGGCAATATCATAAATGAGCCAAACCGGCTAACCAACTGCAAGTCTAACATGACACTTGTCTTGTCTATGAAACCTCTAACATGAGTACGAAACACGTAACATACTTGCGGGACAAGGCCCACATACCTTTAGATGCAAAACTAAATAAAGAAAGACAATGCCTAAATCCCGAATGAGATGGGGCTCACCAATAAGCTAGTACGTGCAAATCCTAACGAGAGGCGTTGTCTGTAAATCCGTACTGCATCGTGAAATGCGGGCCCCCGGCAAAAGGGGACGTCGAGCACATTGAATGTGCGGTATGTAAAGCAAGCGAATGAAATAACATGGACATGAAAATAACATAACGAGAGGAAATTTTGAAACATGATCATGAACATGAGTACATATACATATATAACATGTGTAAAGTATCGTGAGTAGGGAGAGCGATATATATAACCGACAACATGGTCCGGTACTTGCGTCCTACCGCGAACACTCATACCTTGCCCGGGGACATGAGATTTAATAATATTATGAAAGGATCCAATCATTATGAGAGATTGTCCTAAGCATGGGTGGAGCGATCCTCATCCTACGGTGGCTACGTAGTTTCAGGTTGTTTGAAGCCTTCTCGGTAATTAATGCAACTCCCAAAAACATGAACATGTAAAATAAGTGGCACTTGCTTCCCATGGTTTTCATGAATATAACTTGCTTGTACATGGATATCATGAAATAACTTGTAAACGTGGTTTCATGAAATAACTTGTATTTAGCATTTATGTATCTTGTATCATAGCATGAAAGTAATTATATAATATAGTTGCATGAAAACTTGTAGACATGTAGGATATTCATGAAATAATCATTTTAGCTAAAACATGCATGCAAGAACCCATGGAATACAAGATATGGGTTTTCATGGATTACGGACGATTCTCAATAATCATATGGAGTTATTAAGAACACAATGATAGAATAATAGCAATTCATGCATAATATAATCATGGACATAGGCCTAGGGTTATCATGAGCATGGTATAGAAACCCTAGTTTTAGTAGAGAATCATAATTTATGGATTTTGAGGCGTGGGGAAGAACAATGATGTTCCCACACGTAGATAGTAACCTACATACCCGGTAATGCTCCAAACTTGAATCAAAGACTTTAACTTTGAAGAAGATTTCCAAAATCTTGAATTCTTGAACCTTGAGATGGGTTTTCTTGAAAACCCTAGGTTAGGAATGATGATTTCTTGTTTAGATTACAAGGATATATATTAGAATTGACTTGGAATGATTAGAGTAGGCTTACCTTGGTGTTCTTGATGATGGGAGAGAATAGAAGGTCGTTCTAGGGCTTGGGGGTGTAAAGAATGAAGTGAAAAAGCCTTAAAACGAAGTTTTATAATTGCTGTCGGACCCATTTTACGCCCTATTTTACGTCCCATAAAAGTTTTACGGACCGTATGTCTCACCGTAAATCCGTTCCAGTGATTTGGGCTTTCTGGGCCAATTTTACGGTCTGAATATACGGCCCGTATAATTTTCACGGCCCGTATATTCCACCGTATATCGGCAGAACACTATTTTAGTAAAATGGGCATAACTTTTTGTACAGATATCTGTTTGACCTCCATAATATACCGTTGGAAAGGTATTTCAAAGATCTACAACTTTCAAGAAGGAAATTTTCCCAAATTCCTTATAGATTTTTCCGTATACTCATTTTAATTGAGACGTGGTGCAAACTCACTTGAAAACACGCTCCGTAGGGTAGCTTCCGACTTTCCTTTGCTCAAGGACTCTTATCATGTCTTGATTGGGTTTCAAACTCCATTTATACACTATTCAAATTGGGTTCATTATACCCCTGTCTTATGAGTAAAATCTTAGCCCGAATGCACGAGGTGTTACAGTAAAACCCCTTCAAGGTGAAGAGGAAACATCCACGGGACCTCCGGCCCACAAAAGCTCCACTATAACCAACAAGAGTCACAACAATGTTATCCAAATGGCTACAACAACAAAGCCAAGCACGGAGCAACAATTCATAAAAGATAGTACTAAAACTAGTGAAGAAAAGAGAGAAATCACCCTAAAAAACGAGCTACTGTTCGTACTCGAACACTGGAGCTACAGACCACAAAATCTGATCTCCACCATTGAACGCAAAGAACCAGATGTTGAGAACCTACATTTCAAATTTCAGTACGATCCAACGGTTAACGAATAGGGAAACGTAATTTAAAATGGACTGCTGTAGCAGAAAAATTTCTGGATGAAAATCTGCTTTCTCTCTCACGTTTTTCTCTCTATATGGCTGCTATGAATTCACTTTTGTGTTCTGAAAATAAGAACTAAACTGATCCTAGATATAGAGGAATTTTTGGGCAAAAGTGACCTAGTCCAATTGGATTGGGTTTTATTAATCCAACTCCACATAGGAAGGGAAAACCCAAAAACCTGACACTGTTAAGTCCCACATCGGCCGTGGGAAGGGATATTGAACTCTTTATATAGTCTTGGACAATCCTCAGATCTAATGCTAGCTTTTAGAGTTGATTAAGACCCAATATTGATTCTCTTGTTATATCTATATTCATGTCTTTATATCTATGTATCTATGTATGTATATGAGTGTCACTTTGTGCTTTTGGAATATATGTCTTTCTTAATTCTCTTATTTTGCCAACAGATAATTTTTTTTAAGCTCATGTTATAAGCTGTGAAGCCTAGATAAGAAGCAATTTCCGAAAAAAGATTTAATTCTCAGTTTTTTTTGGTGTTGAAAAGAAGATTGTCCTTCGGGATGGCTCAGTTGGTTTGGAGGGTGGTTATCCACACGGATGACCCGGGATCGATCCCCCCTCAATGCCTTCGAGCACTGCCGCTGGGATTGCCTAGTGCGTTTACATCCCCCACACATTTGCGGACTATTACACGGTGGGAGGTTTACCCAAAGGCGCTCATAAAGTGCTCACCACAAGCAGGGCGTGTGGTTATGGCAGTACCGCGAGCATCCCAAAAAAAAAAAAAAAAAAAAAAAAGAAGGCAACAGATTTTTTTGTAATGTGAGGGGGAGCAGCTGTTGTATTTCAGGTTTAATTTATAGTTTACTCTTACTAGCGGTTGAAGTGAGATGATTTCATTGTTTGATTAACATAAGCTACATATAGTGTCCTTTCACCTGCACGATTCCAAGTGCCTGAGACTAACCGCAAATCGTTAAACTATTACTTATGAAAGTCACTAAATTGTTTTTTTGTAACAAGGAAGATTATTTTACATTGGATAAGAGTCACATCAAGTCACTTTCCTTTCTGTAATCATGGTCATTCAACTTTGCCTTCATATAAAATGCCTATTTTGTTTTCTCTTAGTGGCTTTTTCAGATACTTCGAAAAAGTTGAGTAATTTTTTGGTTATAACTAATAATTTTGTGACTTTCATAATATTAAGATAAAGTGAAGTGATTTTTTTACAAAAAATAATTTAATGATTTTTTGTATAATAAAGTGAAAGTTGAGTTATCATGGTACCATCTAATGAATTGGCAAACATTATGTTATCAACTCCAGCAATGTCACACAACCAATTAATGGGCCGAGAAGAAGCAATAGAACTGAAAGCCCTTCACAAATTTTGATTTGTGACTCAAGCCTAATTAACGACTAGTTAAAAGGACTATGGCTTAGAAGAACGGTTTATGTAATTTGTGATTATGCTAAGGCAAAGACTGTGCTTCTTGTTAGAAAAATATTATTTTCTATTTAATATCTCAAAAATAAGTTACCATATTCTTTATTCTTTACCAGCCACCATTAATCACCTCACTTTTATTAGCCATTATTAAGAATATAATTATTCTTGGATTCCTTTCCTAACGTTGCAAAACGGTTTTACAAATTAAATCTGGTCATTTGACCAATTGCCTTTTTGATCTTTTATGGCATTTATTATTCTTAAATCTTTGTACAGCAGAAGATTAGAAGCTAGCTCTATATATATAACATTATGGGTTCATCTTTGGTAGAAGGAAAACATAGAAAATATACTTCTTCTCATTTTGTATTGTTGGGTTTTCTAGAGAGACATAAATATATTTTTCCTTATAGATTATAGTGTCTTTGAGTTTATCACTCGTAAATCTGTTGATTTTGGCTCAACAGATGTACTTAGAAGATTGTTGAATCTCATATACACCCATACGTGCACATCCGTAAGCGACGATTAATACCTTAATCGACGTATATGTTTTCAAGAATTTCTTGCAAGGTTCGTGATCAAGTAATTTCCGATAAGGTTCGTGATCAAGTATTTTCCGTAAGATTTCCAACAATCATCCCCGATTCTCTGAGTCTAGATTCCTCATCCTCTTCTAGTTATCTTCTTCATTGTTTCTTCGTTTTACCGGAGATTGTTGTTCTGCAATTTCCTTATTAGTTCCATTTTCCTACCGTGGTTATGAGTTTAGTGACTATAATATTCCAGTGTTTGTGTTGTGAATTTGGTATTGTTACACATTCTGTGCACACTTTTTTGCTTATAAATGTGGGACTGACTTTTCAGTAGTGTGCCCATATAGATAGTGAACTCTATAACCAACTTTGGCTGGCCGTTTTTTCTGAATATCCAGTATGTTTGGGGCTTATAGGAAACCTTATTTCTGCCCAAATAGTTGTGGCCACTTGCCAGACTAATCTTGTGGTTTAATTAAGGGCTTTTAGCATATTTGGTCGCTCGACCCAAAATAATTACCAGCTGCTAGTCAATATACAAAAGATATATGCTAACGCAAAATATATGCATTTCCCGGTTGTTATTTTGACGGGGGACTATAAAGTGTAAAATTTCCTTTGATTAATGCATGCACTATTACAGCTTTTGTTATGACTTTATCACCGGTAATAAATAAAGTAACACTATCTATTTATATGTTTAGATCAGAAGAGAATGACAAGTAGCTATTTAATGCAATACATCAGAAGTGGAGTTAAACAAATTTATAAATTAAATCATGCCTTTAGACATGTGAGGCCTGTATCAAGAAAAGGTTATCTTTTCTAATCCATGAGTTTCTTGCGATAGAAAATATTAAAGCTAAATAATCATCCTTTGGCTTATTATGGAGGTGCAGTTCATGATGACTCGAATAGATTGTATAATGAAGTTCACTTTTTTCTGGAAAATGATCAGCTAGGCCACCAAATGAAGTGGGATTGGAATTGATCTTGTTGGACCCCTCGAGTTTATAATTTGAAATTTATTCTTTTAGCCTTTTAAGATGCAAAGTTAATTCTTTTTTTTATGGTGTATTTTTCCTATATCTATTTTCAATAGACACCACTAGCTAGACAATACATGTAGTCATTATTGATGTATTATTGATCTTAATTAGGTAAGACATTATAAATCATTTAGCTAACGTCCAACTCACTAATACATCCATTACCTTTCAAGACAACAAACATGTGGAAATTTATGTTTACACGAACACTAAACATATCAACTTATAATTCCAATTTAGAATTTTTCAATCTAGAAGCCGATGAGTGTCTACAGAATATATAATACATTTATAAGGTCATTATTAACGCATTATTGATCTTATAAGGTAAGGCTTTATTAATCATGCGTTTAGCTGACGTTCAACTCACAAATACATCCATTAACTTTTCAAGATAACAAACATGTGAAAATTTACGTTTACAATCTAGATTTTTTTCAATCTAATAAGCTTGACGAATATCTACAGAAGTGTTGAAGAAGAAATCATACAAAGCCAGAGTTGCAAACGAAGATTACTTAAGTTTAAGGGAAAGTCACCCCCTATTCTGACAACTCACAAATACAATCCAATAATTTTCAATCTAACATAAGTTTTCTTTTTTTTTTTAATCTTTTAAAACTGCACGTGTCAATTTTTTTTAAAATAAAAATAAAAACTGAATTTTCATTAAAAAAAAATGAGTTTTAAAACCCGTCAATATCTAAAAAAAAAAAAAATTGAAAATTTGTTTTTTTTTTTAAAAACCCAGAAAAAAGAAAAAAAAAAGCGAAAAATTTTTGTTAAAAATATAAAACTTGATTATTTTTTTAAAATGTCTTAAAAAATCTTGATTTCATTTTCTTAGGACACTTTTATTTTTCAAATAAAATCGTGTGAAAAAAACAATTTTTATAAAATTTTGAAAAAATTAATTATTTTCTTAACATGTTTAATTTTCAAATTTTTAAGAAATGCAGATTTTTAAGAAAAAAAAATTAAATTTTCCCCTTTTTTATGTTTCTCAAGAAATCTCTACAAAGCCAGTTTTAAATAAGTTTAGGGGTAAGGTAAGTGTCGTATTACTTAAGTTTAAAGTAAGAGGAAAGAAGTAGTATTAAACTATTAATTAAATAACTGCAATTTTAATTGCTTACCACTTTTATTCATAATTGTCTCAACCAAATTCTATTGGATCACCATACAAAATTTTAAAAATCATGTATTTAATGATCACTACAAGTTGACAACAAATCGTTGAGAATATTTATATATAATTAATAATAAATGGTTAATAGGAGTAACTTTTGGATCTCTAAATTTTTTAGTAACTTTTGGATCTCTAAATTTTTTAGGCATAAAGCAAAAGCTTAGCGGCCACATGTAGAACGGCCCCTTAGTGGGCAATGGATGACAGATTTTAAAATTTTACTGCCTAATTTATCCTAATTTATGTCGGATATTTTATTTTTTAGTCTTTCCTAAGAAGAATATTAATATATTTTTAAATATAGAAATAATTTGATTTTAAACTTCTCGTTTTATTCTTACAGCACAAATGTCTGGCTTATTTTACACGAGTTTAAAAATAGTATTTCTTTCTTTCTCAAAATTTTGTACTGATCTGTCAAATAACGCCACATAAAGTTAAGAGTAATTGAAAAAAATGTAGGACAAAATCAATCAGCTCTGTGTTCCAAGTATCGACTGCTTTTATATACATTTTTACCATTACAATGTGAGAATTCACCAACATTAAGATATGGTCCCCTCCCATTCTCCTTAATCCATGTTTTGTCAACCAAAATCAGTACTTAAGCAACACTACAAATCCCTAATACTGGTCGGTTTTCTTTGTCTAGCTTGCTATCTTCAAGATAATTAGCCGAGTAAATAATGTTATTTAAGGAATTTTAACACACTTTTAAGGATGTTGTAGTCATAATCTTGTGCAAAGGAGTTTGCTGAAGTTCACACTTCATGTGAATTACCTCTCGATTTGCGACAAGTAGCACTTGCAATTTGGCGACATGTGGCTTCATTCTTTTCAAGTTTTACTGTTTTAGCAACGACTTTTGGGGCGTTAAAAATGACCTAATTATAGAGTAAAGTAGAAATTAAAATTTAAAATTTCTAATTAAATTAAAAATCAGAAAATTCTTGTACAAAATAACGTTTATGATAACATCTGATATGGCATTAAGAATATCAGAAAGTTGTCTAACAAGCTAACAATTATGGTAACATCTGATCGGAACTTCGATGCAAAGTATATAAATTCCGCCTTGTTTTATTCTTGAGTTTACGGGGTCTAGCTGGATGATATTTAAGTGACAAATTAGAATTGTAATATTTGTGCAATGAATTTTTACTTGGATGATTTTTAATTAAACAAAATTAGAATAGTAATTTTTGTGTGAAGAACCTTTAATTGGATGATCATTGATGAAATTTTCCAGGCAAATGCAGATGGAATAAGTACTAGCTAATTAAATTTTCCATTTGAATTAGAAGTGAGTTATACTTTGCTAGAACAGTAGAATGTTAGACTTTGCCGAGCCGCATTGCTTTTAGGTAACACAAAGAATAGCCCCCATTTTCAAGACGTACCTTGGAATAGGAAAATAAAACCTTTTTTTTTTTTTTTCTCTCTCCAAATTTGCAATTGCAACTTGCAAGTGATACTTGGGCGATGGGAGAGCCAAATTGCTTGTAGTTGGAGAAATACTAAATTACAATGTCCCACATGTTAAAAGCATGCAAAAAGCCATCATTAAAGGCATAAACCAAAAAAAGAAAAAGCAAGGTCATTATTATTAGAAGGAAAATACATTCTTGGTTAATTTGCAGTCTTTTTATGTTTATATATGATAGTCTATCAAGAAAATTGAGGTCCTTCTCTTTGTTCTTGAGGTCTGATGTTGACTGTTGAGAACTTTTTTGCATGAGACAATGATTAATGGGGTTGGTTACACTGCATCAATACTACTCCCTCCGTTCACTTTTACTTATCCACTATGAACTTTACACATCCTTTAAGAAATAATAATTGAAGGGCATACTTTACCATGATATCCATATTAATTGGTACGCAATTTTAATGGATTTGAAAAATGATTTAAAATGAATAATTAATATTATGATTAAAACAGGAAAAAAATTTGTTTTCTCTTGATATACTAAAAGTGACAAGTAAAAGTGATAGTCTATTTTTAGAATACTAGACAAGTAAAAGTGAACTGAGGGAGTAATCAATTTCATCAAGAAACTCCCATTTCTCAATACTCCCTCCGTCTCAAAATATTGTTGCATTTTTCATTTATACGCCCACTAAGAAAGCATTTATAAGGGTAGTATTTTGACTGTTTACCCTCTTAACAAATTTGATCATGTTCTCTCTACTCAATAAACATTTAGTCCATTAATGATGAAACCTCTTAAATGTAGGTGCGTGAGCTCACAAAATCAGTCCATTAATGTAATTAATACAAGGGTAAAATGGGAAAAAACTACTTAATTTTATCTTAAATATATAAGACGATAAATATTCTGAAGCAAATATTTTTAGTATGGACGACAAATATTCTGAGACGGAGGGAGTATTAGGAAGCAATATCCCCTTTCTTTAAAAGATTGATTATCCAAGATGCCAGAATACTGCAAATGTATTAATTTATGACAAAATAGTAAAAGTAGTTCCCATGCTTTGACCTACTGCAAACATGTTAAGGCTTTCTTATTTTACTTTAAGCAACAATGAGTTTACACATATAGATCAGAGTCCTAAACTGATAAGCAAACAGTAAATATATTTTTTTAAAAAAAAATCCTAATCAGACAAGGAGACGAGTCCTAAGTCGGCGAGGATTGTAATGCGCTGTTGACACAAAAAAAAAAAAAAAAAAAAAAAAAAAGAAATGAGTAGGCACTAAGATTTTGAAGTCATCTACTTTCATTTTATTTCCCTCCTATTTCTCCTTACCTAACTAGACAATATAAAAGAGCTTTTCTTTCCCAATTAGTTAAAATAACAAAAAGGCTTGGCAGCAAGTATACTTATATACAATCATCTTTTCTTTTATTACTACATGTACAACCGGTTCCTAGTCAAATTGTTTCTGTGAACACAATTCAATCACTTTGGTTCCTGACAAGTCTTTGGTCATTGTAAAGTATTGATTTCACCAAGGAAAAAATTCCTGAAATTTTGACCAAAATATTGTCAGCTCCTTACTAGTAGTACCTGCCTAGCTCAGAAAGCTAGATTCTAACTAGCTTATAAGTTTAAGTGTAGCTGCAGAAAGAAACAGGAAAAAGTAAGTGGTGAGAAAGGAAGGTTCTTTGGCTGTGAAACTAAAAAAGTTGCTGCTTTTTATTTAGTTTGAGGCTAAAAGCAAAGTGGATATTACAATTGAAGCTTATCCATCTGAATCTTGGTAAAACTTTCAGGTATTTGCTGTGATAATGGTTTTCTTGGAGTTGCAAAGTTTTTGAATCATAGAATAGAATAACCATTTTTTTTACTTGTTGTACTTAAGGGGCTTGTTTTTTGTGGCTCTTTGCCATGTGGTGAGCTCAGAGGTTAGCACATGGCTTTCTCAAATTTCAAAGTGTTGACACAGTAGAGGGTTTTAGGATTTCAAGAGAATCAGTTACAGAGGAAGACCACTAGATTGGTGTTAGATAAACAAAAATATACATTTCTTTAGGTGCAGTGAAAAAAGAGCTTGGGAAATGTGAGTCTATGAAGAGGAAACAGCCCAGCAATTTGTTTACAATTCTCATCCTTATTTAAAACCTGCTAAACCACTTCTTTTCTTCCATTTTTAGCTCTTTCTTTTGGCAGTTACCAGTTTACTTACTGCCTATTTTACCAAAGTTTTTATGCACTTCTCAGCTTAGACTCAAGCTAGTGAAGTGCTATATTTGCTTTCTTGATCTCATTTGAAGTCTCTCTGAATCAAGATTGAAAGTTTCAATCATCTTGTTGATGTCCATGCTTCTTGTGTCTATCAGTACATTCATCAAAATCACAGTTCTTTCAAGAAGACAGAAGAAAGCTCCTATCTTTCCCTTTCCTTTATTCAATAAACTTTGACAAGTGCCACCTGATTGGGTATAACTTTCCTCCTTGTCCCTTTTTTGCCCCTTATTTATTTTGTTATATTTTGCAAAATCTTGAGAATCCCAGATCAAATTAAATGTCTTCTTCTATGTCTCTCCTAAGAAGTTCAATACCTTTGATGGCTATTCTGGTTCCGCCATACTTGTTATTTGCCAGTTTTTCAGGTTATGGGATTGTTTCTATTTCCATCACCACTTCAGTTTTAGTTGTATCTACTATAGCTTTCACATTCTCAAAACAAAAGCATAGTATCCTACAGGAATCAGTCCAAGAAGAAGAAGATCTCAACAGTTCATCTGAAGTTAAACAAATTGTATCAGAGAAACAACCTCAGAATGAGAACTTTGGACAAGTTGAGGATGTTTTATCAGTCCAAAATCCAAGAATTGAAAGTGGGATGGCTAAAAATGTGAACTTTGGACAAGTTGAGGAAGTTTTATCAGTCCAAAATCCAAGAATTGAAAATGGGGTGGCTCAAGTTCTTGATTTATATTCAGAAAGTGAGAGTATTGGTGGCCCCTCATCTTCAAGTGATCAAGATTCTGATATTGACTGGCCATTCTCAGGTGAGCTTGAACAAAGTCCACTATGTTCAGATGGTTCAATTTCTGATGAAGAAAGCTTAATTGAAATAGCACTTCCAAGCGGTCAATTTGTGAAAGATAGTCCCAAGTTGTCTTTTCATCAGAATCACCAAAAGGTATTTGCAGATTTAGTACAGCCAGAATCCATCTTTCAGCAGCATTGTCTAATGGATTTTTTGGCAGATATAAGTGATGTGTATGAAGAAGACAATTTGATAGAGATTGACATATCCATGGGATCAATCAAATGTTCAGGATTTGAGATTCCAGCATGAGTGGCTATAAATTAAATTTTCTGATGTCTACTTGTTTAATACTAATTTGTTTATCAGTGTCTGAAGTTTTTTGATCCTCATGGATTTTGTGCTTAGGGCAATAGGAGTTACAAGAACAGGAGCCAAATTTTCATTTTCTTTGTTGTGAACAGTGAAGTTTGTGCTTGCTAATCCATGGACTTTGCCCACTGAAAAGAGGCTTTGGATACCAATTAAAGCAGTTGTATTCTGATGGAGATTTGTTTTCTCTTAATGCACATTAAAGTGTTATTAAAAGTTGTAAAAATCCTGTTCCTAGGACAATAAATAAATAAGATTATTCTATTTGCATTTCTTTATGTCTCAATCTTCTTTATGCTGTCCTTGGCCTTATCTAATATTCCATTTGTTGAAATCTTTTGAATCAAATCTCAATCTTAGGATCAATATCACAAATTCTGATCCTGTTGTCAATTTTCTTGTTTTCCATTTTGGTTTTTTTAGATACAACAATGAATAGAACTGATTCAGGTTTGCTACAAATATCTTAATGTAGCTTTATTTAATTTTCCAGATTTTTCTACTCTATCAGACTTTCTAAATGGAGATCTCTTTTATTTCTTTCTTTTTTGGTACTTTCCTAGGTGGTAATCTGTACTCCATTTTAAGATTTGGATTTACTCTACTTGATTGTAAAATCTGACCTTATGGTTCAGAATATCACGTGCATAATTATGTGTTTGATGTGAAAAGGGATGTACTGTAGTACAGTAATTATTGTGGAATGTGTGATTATGTTTCCATGAACTCTCTAGGAGATTAGTCCAAAATGATTTGATTCTCTCCATTTAATTTACTAACATTGAAGTAATTAAGGTAACAATATTTTTCTAAAAGCTTGATCAAGACCACATCTGCTAACTAAGATTACACATGTTGAAATACTTTCTATACACAAACTGATTGACCTTCTTGAAAATTGATGTCTTACTCCATAATTTTAAGGAAATCATAGCCTTTCTTTACACAAACTGATTGACCTTCTTGAAAATCGATGTCTTACTCCAGAATTTTAAGGAAATCATAGCCTGACAAAAGGTTAAGTCCAATTTGAATGTTTATTTAGGAGATTCAAATAGATATTTCTCATTATTTGATTTGCTATGAAATCGATCATAAATCAATTCCTCCTAGAGTTATTTCTTTAGATCTTCATCTTTTTACCCATAATAGATATTGGTCTATACTCGAATTTCGTTCTTTCATTAGTTGTTGACAAAGCCAAAGTTATTCTATCTAATTTTTATAGACAATTTGGATGACTTAAATAAATCCCGGAAGTCTATGAATACAAAATCTTTGAAAACTACCTTTTAAACCTTTTGGCTAAACAAATATAGTCAGATTTAGAAGCACAATAAAAACCACTTGGAAACATATAAGATTCAGAAGCACAATAAAAACCACTTGGAGACATATAATATAAGATTCAGAAGCACAATAAAAACCACCTGGAGACATATAAATCATGCCCTTATGAGACAACATTTGGTCTCAAGTATGCGACAACATTTGGTCTCGAGTAGAAACAAAATTGACTGGGGCTAAAGAATTCTTGAACCATACTTTGTGATCTTGGTTATAAGGTCCTGTCACAGAGACTTCTAACACGTTATGGGAAAATGCCTCAGCTTTTATAAGCTTCCCCACCCCAGAAACCCATAACAATAAAGAGCTTAAAGACGAAATTTTAAGGGAAAAGATGAAGGAAAATTGACTGCTAAAAAGGAAAGGGAAGAGCAATACAGAGGGTGATTTTTTTTTTTTTTTTTTTGGTGACAAATTGGGAAGGTCAAGGAATTGGGGTCACATTAATGGGCGAAGTGGAAAAAGTAGCCGTTCTTAGGATCATTATTTGAAGAATAGTCGGAAGTTTACAAAGTTGTTAAAACTTAGCCGCCTCAAAATCAAATTGCAAACCTTCGGGTATGAAGTTTCAATCACGGGTTTGAAGTTTGAAATATCAAAGTCCAACTTTAAATCTCACGTTAATAGTTTGATTGCCGTTTAAATTCTAACCTTAGGTCTAAATTTAGATGTTAGACCCTAAGGTCTAAGTTTTGGTTTTGGTAGTTCAAACTTCAAGTCTTCGGGTATGAAGTTCAGCTTTAGCAGTTCAAAACTTCAGGATCAAAGATCTGAAGGAGAAAAAGGAGGAGGAAGAAGTGCAAAGAGCTGTCTGAAGATAATAAAACCTGACTAAACTTTAAATAATTTTTGAAAAGAAATATATCTTAGATTGGGATGCAAAAAGTGGCTACTTGAGGCCATTTCTAGCGCGATCATCGTGATTTTCTTCTATGTTGTTTCATTAGTTAGCATGTAGTAACATATTTTGTAGTTTGTTTACTCCATCACTTATTAAAGTGGAATAATTAAAAAATATATTTTGAAAACTATAGTCTTTGAAATCTAGAAAAGCATAAAAGAAAAGAAAAGACATTTTCATGATATGAGTTCCATATATTTAAATAGCTAATTCTTTACGTTGAAATTTTCACAAGGCATTTGGATTTTCTTTTGATTTAGGTGTAGGAAAAGTTGTGTATTCTGGATTAGTTCATCAACAATTTTTTTTTTCTTCAAAAAGTCCGGATTTGCTGTTGCTAAAAACCTTTCGGTGGATTTATTTGATGAAATCTGTATCAAATAAATCCATTTTTTGCATGAACTTCAGTCATTCCTAGAAACAACTCGTTCATTGAATTTCAACAATCCAACACACAATTCAGCATCCAAATTTATTTCAAATGAACTCTAATCTGAAACATAAATTTCAAATAACAAATTTAAGGGCGCAACGTGTTTTGGTCTAATGTTTGCTATTTTTTGTTTGATATTTGTCAAAATTAGATATGCAATAAATATTTAGAAAACTGGGTACAATTTAAATGGAGCGATCAAATAGGACGCACTATCAAATTTTTATGCTGGTTAGGGCTCATGGACTAGGGTAAGGTCCATCTGATTTTAATAAAGGGCAAGTTACACATTTGGCCGGTCATCCAAGAATAATTACATTTGCTAGCCAAATATATATATATATATATATATATATATATATATATATATATATATATATATTTATATATATAAAAAAAATACATTTATATTATATATATATATATATATATATATATATATATATATTAAGAATGTATATTTTATGTATATATATATATATATATGTTAACATATATAAAAAAAAAAATACATTTACTGAAAATTATTTAAGTGGGCGATATTTACATTTTTTTGCACGGATTGCCCTATATATATGGTCTTTAAATTTTGCCACTCAAATTTGTGGTCTTTAAATTTTGCCTTCATATTTGTGGTCTTTAAATTTTGCCCTTTGCTTGGAAAGATGAGCGAATACATGAAATATGTTCGAACCCCCGCTCAAGCATAAAATAAAAAAATAATTTCGCAAGGCACTAGGGGAGTGTATGGGATCCGTGCTCCAATCTTTAAGAAAAAGTTAAATTATAAGATCCCGCATAACTAAAAGTTTCCTCATAACGTATGCTTTTAGTTAAACATAACTAAAAGTACCGGGAGGGCATATAAAATTTAAACTTTGCCTTATAAGGCAAACTTTTTTGGTTGAAAGTCTATTTTATTCCATCCAAAAAACTTGTAACAAAAAGTCAAGCCGACCTTCAACTGTACATGGTAAAATTCCTACTCTAACTTGTATAAGTCAAACTAGAGCAACTATTACATTAAAAAAAAAAGAACGACCGCTTTTAATCAACTACACTTAGCTAGGATAGCAATTCATAGATACAAAATCATTTGAAATTGTTCTGCCTTGGATGTGAATATGTTGTGCAATCTCTCATAAGTCTTATCGTTGAACCGAGTATTTTGAAATCCGAGTAGGTTCCTTTCTCTCCAAACCAATGCCACTAGCATACCAAAAAATGCAGTTAAGTAATGGAGGCATGCGATTTCCGTGTCTAGCAAATGCATGAGATCATACTGATTTCATCTTGCCTTCTATTTTCTAGTGTACCCCCTTTACCAACAATAAATCCTTTTGTGATGGAGCATTCAAAATAAAGATGGGAAAATATTTCTTGGAGTGCCTTGTAAAGATGGGAAAATATTTAAAGTCTATCAACTTGTGATTCTCCAAAGTCACCAAAGTGTGAATTTGTATCGATGGACATTTGTTGTAACATAATACTTTTCCATGTAACTTTGGTATATATGCTTGAAAAAATACATATATATATGCTTCAAGGCAAAGTTTGCCCATATAATAAGTATACCCCCCATCACATAAGTTTTTTAATGTTTAGCCATAAACTTATTAAAAAATCACTTTTAAACAAACTTTTATGCCGGATCCCAAGATAAACTTATGAAGGAATTATCAAAGTTATAATGGGCGATACTTATGTCAAGTACCATTTATAGGCATAATGGAGTTTAGTTGAAAACTTTGCTAATTCCTTCACATGATCTTAAATAGCGAAATTTAAACTTTGCCTTGCGAATTTTTTTAAAATTTTGAGAATGTTGAACCTATATGGGATTTAGCGAATAAAATTTAAAGATTTCAAATATGATGGCAAAATTTAAAAATTAGAAAAGAAGGGCAGTTATTGCCCACTATTTATATCATTTCTCTTAATGGAACGGACCACAACTGTCCAATTCCGATAGATCCAAGGGAATATTGGGCGGATCCGGTCCAGGTCTGTTAGAAACTCTCTTTTTCACTATGGGCTTTCGTGTAGCCCAAGTTTCTCATCACTACCTCACTAAGTGCTCCAGATTGATTAATGAATTGGATTTAAGGCCCGCATAATTTCCTTGATAACCTGCCTCTGCCAATGCTTTATTTGAATAGTAATGCGTTGAAATAATTCTGGTAGAAGTGGAGATGTTTTCTACCCCTTTGTCTATGTTATCTCCCTGCTAAAGCCCAAACTTCAAAGAATGAATTTATTTTATTTATTTATTTTTTTAAAAAGGAAAGATCGTCACATAAATTGATTTAAAGTCTACTTTTCGAGCCAATTTAGATACAAAATCATTAATTACTGTTTTATAATAGTCAAGAATAATGCAAAGTTGTTACCACTTTTTTGAAATCATTTTGTTCTAAAAATAATTCAACTGACAACATAGGTAATTCATCACGTGACTAAAAAACACTGCTTCTCTTTTTATTTTTTTAAAAATAAAAATTGTGTACTCCGTCTGTCTCAATTTATGTACATAATTTAGATTTCGAAAGTCAAACTTCTTTATTTTTATCGTGAATTCGTACATACAATCTTTACATTTTTTGAAAAAATAATTTATATATTTAGAAACTACATAAAAATACTACTAATCACAATAATTTTTTAAACAAATTAGCCATAAACTTATTAAAAAATGGGGCCCCAAAAATTTGGGGGCCCAAGGCCATTGCCTAAGTGGCTTTGGCCCCGAGCCGGCCCTGCCATTGTCCTAATTTATGTGATGCATAATGGAGTTTAAGAAAGAAAAACTGTTGAAATATATGATCTAAAACAGGTTATTGATATTTGAGTGACTATAAATCATCTCATTTACAATTAATTGAGAATGTATATATGTATATAAATTAAAGAGAAAAATATATTTAAATTAGAATAAAAAGAGTATATCAAAAGACAATGACTGAAAGAGACATGAAGGCAGTAGGCTAATGATAGTGCTAATTTATGGATATCTATCCTTACGAGACGAAAAGTTCGGGGAAAAACTAAAAAATTTTTTCTTCATTTAAATTGTGAAAGAGCTGTAGAATCTCCCTTTTATACTAGCATGCCTAATTGTAGTGGAAACAACATTTTCTATGTTATCCCCCTGCTAAAGACTCACTGAAACAGCAGATTCATAGGAACATTTTTACATAAGCTGATACTATTTTGCAGTCTCTTCCTATTAGTTCATGTTCGTTTAACATTAACTAGGGTCCGAGTGAAAATTTAAAACCCATGGTGGTTGGTATTGAGCATCACATACTTAACATTAACTAGGGTCCGAGTGAAAATTTAAAACCTATGGTGGTTGGTATTGAGCATCATACTTAACATTACTTCTTAATTATAACAAGCCTCCTTATGTGTGAGATTGATGCTTTTTTATGGGTCAAGAAGTGGCGGACCCAAGAATTTAAAAAAAAAAAAAATTATGTCAAGAGAATTCAACAATTTATGTATAAGCAAAGAAATTAATTTTGCTCTATTTAATTTTCCGATTGAAGAGGGTCAATTGGATCCCCTTGCACCACTCTGTCTCTGCTTGGGTTTAAGTATGCAAAAATTCCTTTAGAGGGCAATTCTGCGAATTGCCCTTATTTTAGGGTGGTCTTTAAATTTTGCGACCAAATAATGTTTATGAATTGAAATTTTAATAGTCTATCACTAAAATTCAAGATGGATTCGGAAGATCGAACCTCCAATGATTTATGAAAAAACACCAAAAATTTAAAAAAAAATCTGCAACGCAAAAGCTTTAAATTTCGCTTATGCCCCCACTTGACACGGGAGGCCATTTTAGACTTGGTGAACTCAAAAGTCGCGATGAATGAAACTCCGTTACAGGCATTATTTTTCAATCAAATTTTTTAATTTTTTACTTTTTCAAACAATTAAACTTTTAACTAGGTGCTACAATAAAAAAGAATTTTGAATAACAATTGAATAAATTGCAACAATAACTCGCCGCATCAAAAATCGTATTACTCTTTCCATAAGAGGCTAAACTTTTCCTAATAAGGGCTTTTTGAAAAAGAATAAAGTAAATATCCCCTGCCCTTATTTTAGGGTACTATGAATTTTTAAATACGCCCCGCACTAAAATTCATATTCAGGTTCGAACCCCCACTCGGTCAAAATTTTTTTAAAAATCACAACGCATAGTTTAAATTTCACTATACCCCAGCAAATTTTAGTCTGTTTAACTTGAAGGCCCAATAAATAACTTTTCCTAGGCATTATTTTTTTTTTTTTTTTTACTTTTCAAGGAAAAGTGCACTTACTAAAAGTGTCTTATAACTGGAAAAGCCCCATATGAGGAACTTTCGCTAGGAATACTTTCTAGTTATCATAACTAAAAATTCATACGTTCCATAAGGCATAACCTTGAAAAGTTCGCTCTTTTTAGTTATCTTAACCAGGTCTTTCATAAGTATACCTTATAAGGGACAGTGTCTTGTTAAAGGACAAATCTTATGGACATCTTTTAGTTATGTCTTAGCGGACTGGCATACTTATGTAAGTTGACGCATATTTATCTGGGCTGATTAGGAGGCCTCAAGAGATAACTTTCTGGTTATTCCTTCACAAAGTATGCCTTCCGCTTGGATCACGCATACATTCAAACTGCCTTGCGATTTTTTTTTTTTTTTTTAATTTATGCTTGAGCGGGTTCAAAGCCCAACCTCATGATTTTTCGAAGCTCGGGGTAATGCGAAAGGGCAAAATTAAAAGACGTGATATGGGGACAAAATTTAAAGATCACAAATATGAAGGCCAAATTTAAAGACCACCAAAAAAAGGGCAATCCGCTCAAAAAAAATATTCTATTATCATGTTGAAATATGAAATCATCTTATCTAAATATTAAACCGTAGAGAAAAGAATGCTTTTATTTACTTATATATTTTTTTTATTTTTTTTTGAGAATTTTTGGACACAACTTGAAAAATCTGAAGTTGATACAGCTATTGCAATTCAGGAAATATAAAAAGGAAAATGAGAGCTAAAATCCTGGGATGTTGCACTTCACCAACATGATATTCTTTGCTGCTTACTAATGCTACTACTAGGCTATCCCCACCCCTCTCTCTCTACCGACACACTACTTTCTCTTACAAAATGGATTTCCCTTAAAACATCATTGTATAATCCAAGTTCTTTAGATGGTTTTATAATTAGTAGCAATCAATAACTAGATATCCAATTATACCCTTTCGAGTTAGTAGTCTCTTCATCCTAATTTATTTAAAGAAGTCTGATTAAGCATAATTGTTTTTTTTAACTTTTTTTTTTAAATTTGTGGTCTAAAATAAATAAATAAAATTTCTTTAGTTATAAACCATTTCATTAGATGATATGAAAGTTTAAAGTTAAATAACTGCTCAATAAAGAAAAATATATGATTTTTTTGGGAATGATTGAAAAGAAAAAAGTGTCACATAAATTACAACAGGTGGGTAATATAAATACAACAACATACCCAACGTAATCCCACAAGTGGGATCTAGGAAGGGTGGTGTGTACGCAACCTTACTCCTACCTTGTAAAGATAAAAGGTTGTTTCTAATAGACCCCTGTCAAGTAAAACATAGTAAAATCAATAGAAAAGGAAATACAGTACAGTAGTGAAAATAATGGAGAGAAGACACAGTAGCAATAACAAATAGTACGATAACTGAAACATGAGATAGTAGGAAAGTACTACTAATACTATTATAATAGGGGAAACTAGACAACGCTCGACTACCTGATCCTCGACCGTCATATCCTTCTATCTAAAGTCATGTCCCTAGTAATTAGCTGCAAAAAGTGGGTAATATAAATGACAATAATAATTATATTATTATATTTTCATTATTGTTATTATTTATCTCTATCATTACGAGGCCATTCTTTGTTATTTCTAATTCATTGAACAGTGAGTTGTGAGGACAGTCTGGAAACCATGGAGGAGGACAAAGAAAGGGCCCTCCAACCCACTCATCATACAAAGTACTAGTATAACCCTCCCACGTCACAAAAAATAATTTATAGAGAAGAAATATATCATCTATTTCAAATCGGCGTCAAGTGATTCATTTTGTTTATGTAATTTTCAATTCAAGATCATATAAAAATCACATAGGAACTCCTCCATGTGTTTGGCCCACTCTCTCCTGTCATTCCAAACAAGTATGCAAACAATTTTATTAGGTGGACTGTCTAGAAGGAGTTACAAGGCAATGGATGAATTCAAGATTTTTATTTTCCAAAAGTATGCAAAATTAAATGTTCCTTTTTTGTTCCTTTTCTTGCTATACTATAAAAGACGAAGTCAACATTAGATTTTACACATTCAATCTTTAGAGCTTTTATCAGTGAACATATCACACTTTTGAAATTAAGATTTCAAGATTTACTATTTAATGACATTTAGCCATTTTTCACATATTTTTCAACATTTTGTGTAAAAAATATTGGGTCCAATTGAATTCATGTGTTTTTCCGGTAACCAGTTGAACTCATGTTACGTGCACCTATACTTACTAACGGATAAAAGGCCACTCTTGGCAACATAAATAGTAAAATTAATTCTAAAGAACATGAAGTTTTATGATAATACGTGATAGACTAGATTGAAGCTTAAGCTTTTGAACTAAAAGAGCGAGTGTATTTTTCAATTGATAGTATTCAATGTATCTTTTTGCATCGTTAAACTTTATGTTAGGGAAGGTTAATTTAGAAGAAAGTACTACCTTGTATTCTAACGTAAAAAAGCACATTTAGTCAAAAGTTACCTAGCTACTAACAATTACTTTTGAAAATTTAAAATATGATATTGTAAACGGAAACGTAAATGTGATTCTATAAGTTTTATGAACTTTTACTCCACGTGACTAAGTCGATTAAGTGATATACACACCTTGATGAAAAGTTAGAAGTCACTTTACTTCACAACACTACTTAGAAATTATCCTAAAGTAACATATGCTTTTTCACTCTTAATAATTTTCCTTTGACAAAAACTTCGTGTTTCAATTAGCAATTTTTCTAAAGCTTGAATTATTATTGCCGTACGAATATCTTTACGTGGTCGCGTCAGTTGTGAAATCTGTGAAAATTCCCTTTTACCTAACCTTAAAAGAAAAATTATTGATTGTCTGATGTATTTGTTTGCTGTGATACGAATAATTTTCTTTAGCAAAATAATCAAAATTGATTTGACGATCATTTGTATGCAGAGCATGATAAGGACATCTCCGTTGATAATTAAACTAAATTATATAACATGCAATTGGAGGCGGATACATTATTAACAATGAATTGAATTTCTCAATTTTTTCAACCATCAATGTAAGATTTCGGTCGTACATCCATTAATATTTTCGTCAAACTATTCCATGTGGCTTATCACCACGATTCACGGATCTCCCACTCGAATTAAGTTCCAGATGACCCATTACATGACCAAACATTTATGACCACCAAAGCGCAAAGTTACCTTCTTCTTGTGTGTGTGTATACAAGCTACTATTGGCTCAGTTATGGTATTAAACAAGCCTCACTCCATCACTCTACCATCTTCATACTCATCTCGTCGACCCATTAGCTCTGCTACTAGTTGTTAGACTAAAGTAAAGTCCAAAAATACTCTTCATACGGTGAGTATTGTCCATTTTGTATCAAATTCGCACAATTTTGCTTAAAAGATTTCACACCTTCATTACGTCTTAATATTGTAGCTTTTTAATCTTTTCAACCATCAATATGCGATTTATGCGTACACCTAACATGGATAAAGGTTTGTGACTTCATAAGAAGTATAAAATGTTAAGTAATATTTAAGTTATATTAAGGTATGTGACTTCACATATTCATTAGTACTATAGAAATTAATGGACAGAGGATTTAAGCTGATGCGACTAGAAAAAACACTTAATTTTGTAGAAAATTGAATTAAACAGTTGTCGAACTTGGCGTGTTGGGAAACAAAAGAAGACTAAATTAAAGTAGTTACGGCCACTCTATTCACCTTTTCTCTTTTCTTGTCTGTTTCTATTTTACTCAGTTTTATCAAAGTTAAAACGGAACTTCACTAAGCACTAGACAAACAAACTATTTTAATAATCAGTGTTACTTTTGTGCATTTAAAGTGTAAAGATTATTTTATACCATAAGATAGATATAATTTATAACAAGAAGTAATTATATAAAATTATATATAGGATCTAAAAATCCATCTGCGATAATAATTCTTATAATTAAATGCTTAGACATATAAAATATATTTATGTTGTCAACATATATAAAATTTTGAAGCGATGATAAAGTTATTTCCTTGAAATCTATAGGTTATGAATTTGAATCGTGAAATTAATTACTTGCATCAGGGTAGATTACCTACATCACCGCGCTTAGGGTGCAGCTCTTCCTCGAGCTCTAGCTATTTGAACCGGGAATACTTCGTACATCTGTCCTTTGTCAATTTCCAATAAATTATATTCTTAATAATTCATTAATTTATGGATAAACGTTGATTTGCATATTGAATTGAACGTTAAGATACCACTAAAGCCCAATACCATTGTATATATACACCCCTTCCAAAGAAACACTCCTATATCTCCTTTTTTTCCCCTTCTTCTCTTCAAAAACATCTCCATCTCTCTCCCTTCGCCGGCAAAAATGAAGCTCTCGCCGGCGGCACCACTCTCTGTCACTCTTCTCCTCCTCCTCGTATTCCTCTCCACCACCACAAACGCCCACAACATTACTAAAATCCTCGCAAAACACCCCGAATTCTCCACATTTAACCATTACCTAACCGTCACACACTTAGCCGCAGAAATCAACAGACGTCAAACCATCACTGTATGCGCTATCGACAATGCTGCCATGAACGAACTCCTCGAAAAACACCTCCCAACTTACACTCTAAAGAACGTGCTTTCCCTGCATGTTTTTGCTGATTACTTCGGTGCCAAGAAACTCCATCAAATCACTAAGGGAAGTACTCTCACCGCCACTATGTTCCAAGCAACTGGTGAAGCTCCTGGAACTTCCGGTTACATTAATATCACGAACATGAAAGGTGGGAAAGTAGGGTTTGCTAATGAGGATAATGACGGTCATTTTGCTGCTACTTTCGTTAAATCCGTTGTGGAAATGCCATACAATATTTCAGTTATTCAGATTAGTCATATACTTACTTCAGCTGCTGCTGAAGCTCCTGTTGCTGCTCCAAGTGACCTTAATGTTACAACCCTAATGGCAAAACAAGGTTGTAAAGCATTTTCAGATTTGTTAAAATCTCATTCGGATGTTTCCAAAACCTTTGCTGAAAATGTACAGAGTGGGTTAACGGTGTTTTGCCCTACTGACGGTGTCATCAGCGCTTTCATGCCTAAATTCAAGAATCTAACAAAAGACGGACAATCTTCTTTACTTTTGTACCATGGTATCCCTGTTTACAATTCCATGGGTATGTTAAAGTCCAACAACGGGTTAATGAACACTCTAGCAACAGAAGGTCATAATAAGTACGATTTCACCGTACAAAATGATGGGGATGATGTGACATTGAAGACTAAAGTCGTGACAGCAACTATCTCCGGTACATTGTATGATGAAGAGCCGTTATCAGTTTACAAAATCGATAAAGTTTTATTACCTAGGGAATTATTTAAGGGTACCGTAGCAGAAGAGCCAGCACCAGCTCCAAAGGGTTCGAAGAAAAAGAAGAAGGCCAAAAAGAGTGACGATGAAGACATACAGGAAGACGGTGCACCAGAACCTAGCCCGGAAGATGATGAAGATCCTGCTGATGATTCGGCCAATTTGAATTGGGCCACCAGTGTGAAAAGTACTGGGTGGTTGGTTACAGTTGTATTGAGTGTTATTTGTGTGGCCATTGTTTAAGAAATAATGGGACCATAGTGTTTTTATACTCCTTTTGTTTTGGCTTGCACATAGATATGATTTTTGTGTTTGAAAGAGTTTTGGTAATTTATTTGTATTGTGTAATTTTTTTCTGAACATTGTATTTTGGATTGAAAAAATTGCAATAAATAGCATCTTCTTATTCCCTTTAATTAATAAATGCTCGATTTTTTGCTGAGAGAGAAAATTTCAGTAATACCTTCTGCTTGTAAATAGATAGAAAATAAAAATGTAATGCCCAAAGTGCTAACTCATAGTAAGGCGATTCCATCTATCTCGATCAAGATGATACGGACTTATCCTAGCTTTAATTACTACGGGAATAAGAGGGAAATCTCGATAAAAAGAGTCTCAATTAATCTAATGATAATTTTATTTCATTTTCCTTTTTCAATTCTTAGTAAGAAAACCTATAAGCATATGCAGAATTAGGACTATGATTTTATTTTTGGATTTTAGAAAATATAATTTACTAGGTTTTAGATAAATTATCTATATATATTAATTGAATTTTTAAACATTTTCAAGACTAAAATTAGTGGATTCTACCGAATCCGTAAATAGGCCTTGCAGTGGAAGTGAAGGACAAAGTGTAGGAAAAATGGCTACTTCTCTTGTGTCGGTGCAAAGGAAATTCGTTTTTCCTTTTCCACGGAAAAAGAAAAGAATATGATCTTCATATCTTCCTTTCGTTTTATTGTGTATTTAGGTTCCCATATATGTTTGCTTTCACTGTGTTGATGACAGATCAATTTTATATTTATTCTAAAAAAGGATCTAATAAATCATTGAAAGTTTGAATAATGCATGTTGGAATTTGTAAATCATACTTGAATAATTGCTATATGACGAGATTTAGACGTGGCATAGTGTCGGTGCCCTCTTTTAAATTATAAATATCTTTAATTTTGCATCTGGGGTATTGAATTTTATAATTTGGGGTTGTTGAATCTGCAGTAATGACCAGTTGGCAAATTGCATTTCTGTGAGAAAGACGAGATACATGTTAAATCACCCCGCTGTTCCAGCTAATCAACTTATCACAATTCACATGAGAAGTATC
Organism: Lycium ferocissimum; assembly: GCF_029784015.1. NCBI lineage: Eukaryota > Viridiplantae > Streptophyta > Magnoliopsida > Solanales > Solanaceae > Lycium > Lycium ferocissimum. The sequence continues at coordinate 49,105,320 of NC_081352.1, forward strand.
CAAGACAAATAAGTATATTAATATTAGTACATATTTACTATAAAAAAAATAATTTTTTTTTATGTTGTGATGCAGGGCATGCGTCTTTCGGAAATAACCTTTTTAATTTACCTCCCAAAATAAAGATAAGGTCGCATACACTTTACACTCTCCAGACCCCACTTTGTGAGATTATACGGGGTATGTTGTTGTTATTATTGTAATGCAGGGCATACGTTACTTGGTTACAACAAATATTTCTAATAACTAATAATAACACAACTTCTTGAGCTTAAATCAACTTGGCCTGGATTATACTTTTCAATTTTGAGATTAAATGAAGTTTAGTACTAACTTTGAGATTCAAATTGCAAGTGCACATGTTTTTATTTGGGTAATGCACTTTACAAAAAAAGAAAAAGATAATATAATATATTATAGACGACCAAAATATTAGGAGCGCAGTCACTCTAAACATAAATATTTGTCTCTAGCTAAAGCGATTTTTCTGTACCACCAATTGATTTTGATAATGTCAATAACTTATTTGAACTTTTCACCGCAGTAACTTTGATCCCAGAAAAATAGACAGAAGATCTTAATGTCGTTTTATTGTGGATCACCAATTCACCGAGAGTTAACATGGTGATTGGTGAAACTATTTTCATTAGCCTAGCTAGAAATTAGACACCGTTTATCAATGACCCCAAACATAAACTTAAGCTATGAAATCATGGGTTGAGAAACTCAAACATACTTTCACAAAGAAGTTTGATAAACGGAATGATTATTTTAATGTCCATTATGGATGTCTTTTATGGTCATTTTTCCTTAGAGATTGGTAAAATATAATATAGAAAGTCGGCTAATAGACAACACAAGATATTAATAAGGTCATTTTTAAAATTTAAACTGTAACTAATCATAGGTAGTTATCAACTATTGTTATTGAACATTGATCACGTCTCATTTCTAGTCAAGGCTTAGAGGATGTTTGGATTGATTTTTTAAAAATAGCTTATAAGTTAAAAGCTAAAAATCAAATGTTGGAAATATTTAGTTTATTTTTGTACTTTTTGGCTTAAAATAAGTGCTTAAAAATACCTTTGTCTTTCTCAAATACCATAAAAAGTAGAAAAAAGCTTAATGCCAAAAAAACACTTAAATAAACCAGTTCAAACACCCTCTTTGTGGTTGAAAAAACCTTTTCGCACCAAAAGAGATCAATTTCTTCTTCAGCTTCGATAAGAATGTACTCTCGACTTGGGTGCCTTGGGAATGGAAACAATTCAGTTGGGAGCGTTGGCCCCAAAAAATGAGCCAGGCAAGCGCGATACGGATTTATAAGGGCTCTAATACGGGTATCAGACACCGAGTGAGAAACTAAAAACAATAAAAAAGTACCTCTCGATTTTATTTATTTTTTCAAAAAAAGAATGTACTTTAAAATCCCACTGTGAAAACACAGTCAGGGCTCTTATCTTGGGCCATATGTTTCGACTTGGACCCACTTTCTATGACAGGGTCCAAAACTGCACATGAAACACAGGCCAGGTCCACCTTTAGGTCTACAATTTTTTATGGCCCAAGAAATTTAATCCATTCGTTATCAGCAATATCATAATTCAATTTCCTTATAGATTTTTGTTTGTACTTTTGGCCCTACTTTGTGTTGGTCTTTAATTTTTTCCCCTAAGAGCAAACAACTTTTTCACAAGGAATAAGTTTATTTTTTCGCACCATAATATCTCACAAGTTATGCCTCATTCCCTTAAAGTACCTATGCTCCGCTCGACATAAGTTCGATTTTGAAGGGTAAAAGTTAAAGTTTATTTTTTTAAATATACATACATACATATATATATATATATATATATATATATATATATATGTGTGTGTGTGTGTGTGTGTGTGTGTGTGTGTGTGTGTACATGTAGTGTATGAAAGTTGTATGAAATGTATGAAAAAATATTTTTTGAGACGCATATATCTCGCTCAAAAAAATATTTTTAGTGTATTACAGTTTATTTGAAATGTTTTGCCTTAAAAAAATCATTTTTTTTTGCTCAAAAATTTATGTATGAAAATTGTATGAAATGTGTATATCTCACTTAAGGCTTAAAAAGTTCGCTCAAAATTTAGTGTATAAAATGATAAAATGTATGAAATGTGCATATCTCGTTCAAGGCTTAAAAAATCCGTTCAAAATTGTGTGTATGAAAACGGTATGAATTTTGTACCTCGCTTAAGGCTTAGAATTTCGCTCACATTTTCGTGTATAAAGTTCATGTTAGATTTCTGTAAAATTAATACAACTACAACAATATTGTATGCAACATACAACATTCAAGACTTAAAATAATCGCTCAAATTTTTATGTATGAAATGTGTATATCTTTGCTCAAGGCTTAAAAAGTTCGCTCAAATTTTGTGTATGAAAAACGTATGAATGTATATCTCGATCAAGGCCTAAACATTACGCTCAAGATTTTATGTATGAAATGTGTATATCTTGCTCAAGACTTAGAATTTTATTCACATTTTTCGTATATAAAGTTCATGTTATATTTTTGGAAAATTAATACAACTACAACAACATTGTAACAACTTTCATACGATATTCAAGGCTTAAAGTTTTCGCTCACAATTTTGTGTATGAAAACCATATTAAAAATTTCGCTCACACACACACATTCATAAATTTGAGGTGATTTTTTAAGCCTTTGAGGCAAAAAAAAAAAGTTTTTTTTTAAAAAAAAATATTTTTTTTTAAAAGTTTAAAATATAAAAAATTATTTTCTGAAAAAAATAAAAAAATGAAAAATATATGAAAATCCACCATGTTTCGTAAAATATCGTTATGTTCTGTAAATAAAGAAAACTATCTATATATTTCGTAATAAAGATTCTTAAATAAATAGCTTATGTCATTTTCCCATTTTTTAAATCATTAAAATATGAAAAAGTCGATACAATTTACCTAGAATTACTTTTTAAGTAATTTGATATAGCATAACAGTTTAAAAAACGACACTTAATATAAATAGATACCTGAAACCTATCTATATATAATATAAAGCAGATACAAGCGATGCGACACTTCTCGTCAAGGATCCTATTTATCTTTTTTCTCATTTATCTCAATTGTTTTATTTTAAAAAGTCATCTCCATAACTCATACCTCTATATCTTCATAAATTGTACTCTTAATTGATATTAATAATATCCATAACTCTCAAACGTTTCATGTTCATAACCTCCAAATATTTAATTTTGCATTAGAAGATCCTCTTAATGGTATGCTAATATAGGAGAATTACGAGACCAGTCAGGGAAAAGTCGTGATTTAATCTCTTTCAAGAACCTTTTCTTTCCTTATGAGCAAGTCCTATTGGTGTAACATGGAGAAATTGAGCTACCATTCAGAGAAGCAATAATTGAAAGTTACTCTTCTAGCTGGGCTCTATAATACTTTCAATCCGCGACTTTTGTAGACAAAAAAAAAAAAATTGAACCAAACTAACACAAAAAAAAAAAAAAAAGTAGGTTTCACGCACTAATTTAGTGCGTGAAAGGACCAAACTGGAGTTTGGCCTTTCACGCACGAAATTTGTGCGTGAATGAGCCCAACAAATTATTGGTTCAATTAGTTATTAGCAAAAGAAAAAATACCTTAATAACAAAAGCCCTGCCTTATTTGTCAAAAGAAAAACTGCCATAAAACTATAACATGTTGAACTTTTGAATTAATAAACTTTTAGTTATTAATAAATCAATTTTTTTTAAATAGGGTTGGTCCGTATATTTTGTGTATTGTTATATTAGTTGTTTAGGTTTGGTATAGTCATGAAGTCCAACTCTAACACTAATACGATGACAGATTTTTTTTTTTGATTTAGTATTTAGGTGATATTGATGCTTTATTATATTTTGTTGGCTGCAACTCAAGGAAGAAGAGGTCATCACTGAAAGCTCACGTCTCAGAAAATCTAAACGATGCCGGGTAATTCAATTCACTGTATGTTGAATTTGTACAACAAGAAGTTGTAATTGCAATAATATATCATTTTATTAGCGATGAAGTTCATAACTAATTGCAAAGCGCGTACGCTAAACTAGTTTATGTAAAATCCTCGATGATGAATTAAGATTTTAAGCAAATATTCATTTGAAGAGCACTAGTATCTGAGAAACAACCAAACTACGTTAAATAAAGAGTATCATACTTTCTGTAATCTTATCAAATGGGATGATCATTTATGCTAAAACAAAACCTGAACTTTCGAAACATTACATGGAAAAAGATAGAAAGACATTTTTTAGAATAAAGAAAAGGCAGTACCAAATAGTAAAATAAGCAAACGAAATAATTTTTTTATTTTTTTTTATTTTTAAAAACTACAATTTCATCATTGCGTCGTCCTAAAACAAATTACGGATAAAAGGGTTTGGTTCAAAAAATTTGTCGGACATAAAAAATTTCGAATTCCATGTAGACTTGAACCAATAATTTGTTGGGCTCATTCACGCACAAATTTCGTGCGTGAAAGGCCAAACTCTTATCTTTGGAATTTGAGTCCTTTCACGCACTAAATTAGTAAACCTACTTATGTTTTTTTTTTTTTTTTGTGTTAGTTTGGTCAACTTTTTTTTTTTTTTTCCTACAAAAGTGCGATTCATAATACTTTGTTGGAGTAGCTTTCTTTTATGCTATATGTAACCTATAATTAGTAGTAGGCTTAATGCATATGCAGGCCCTGAACTTGTCTCTTTTTTCATTTTAGCACCTTAACTAAGTATTGTTTCTATTGAATCCCTGAACTCGTCCTCAAGTGTATCTATCAAACACAATCTGACTTATATAGTATTTTATTCAAGTGTGTCTATCAAACACAATCTAATTAACTTACATAGTTCTATCTTCAATTTACCAACATGATAATATATATTCTAATTTAATTATGCCATCTTTAGCTAAGATTAGCAAAGAATTGAGGGGGAAAAATAGTAAACTTTTAATTAAACTTTGGGTGTTGGAAGAAAGAATCCGGCTAGAAACAGATACATCCATGACCTAAAGAATCTTTTTATCACACGTCTAAAATATTACTTCACCTTCATTACCACAATTAAATTTTTGCTTCTAATAAAAATCAGATTTAGAGGGTTTGATAGACATAATTGAAAACAAGTTTAGGGGTTCAATAGAAACAACACTTAGTTGAGGTGCCAAAATGGAAAAAAGGGACAAGTTTAGGGGGCTGCATATACATTAAGCCTAGATTCTTTGTAATCTTGTATTTTCTATTGTCTTGATCTCATTAGGACTTCTGTTGCAGATGATGATGAAGACTAACACTCTGTAATTTTCCTTGTCCTAATCTCACTATGGCTACGAGGACATACCATATAGCAATAGAAAAGGATCTTACCTAAGATACGGATCAAACCGCAGTGTCATTTTTGGTATTTTCTATTTTCTATTTGTTAATTTATAGATTTTTTTTTTTAAATTAGAAGTGTCTTCTTTAACTATTCTAGCATTCTTTTTTGTCAACAATTTTTCCCCTTTTTTCTTTTTTCCCATTTCATGCAACAGTTTTTTTTTTCGTTTGCTCTTAAGACCGGACCGACATACAAACATAGTGGATATTGAGATGGTAATGCTTTAACTATCACTGTTCGAAATTCTTTTGAGAGAAATTATTTGTATGTATGAAGTGGTTTTTCTTTCCTTTTCAACTCATAATTATAGCATTCTCTAAGGGCCCGTTTGGAAAGCCACCTGGTAATTAGAATTGGTGTAATTACTAGGGTAGTATTACACAACCTAATAATTATATAGTAGTGTAATTACAACGACCTATTTATTTGTCATAACATAATTACAGTGTAATTATAAACATGCTATTTGATTGCACAAGTGTAATTACACAGTTAGTTTAATTTAAAAATAAAATTTAATTATAAAAATTTAAAATTAATATTTAAAAAATATTTGCCTTTATAAATGATATTAAATTAGTTATTTAATAACACATTGTTTCTTGAAAATATATTAATTAATAATCATATATTTGTAACTAATATTGTGAAAAACAATTGATATATATTTTTCAAATTAATAATATTTCATTTTAATTAATTATCAAACTTAAAAGAAGACTTTTTTTTTTTTGTGAGAATGTCATGGATTGGATGTTTGACAAAAAAATAATATTTATAAATATAATGTCATAACATTATTCAAATGTTTGACACAAAAAATCCATCAAATGTAAGTAAAAAATAAACAACATGCAATGTGAAAGCAAATAACTTAAAATTGAAAATATAACCTAAATTCAAAATCCAAAAGAAAAAGTTTAACATAATACTCTAATGTCAAATTTCAACATTACATAAGTAAGTTCCAACGTAACTTAAGTAAATAATTCAAAAGAAAGGACAAATATAATCTATAATCTCATTCACAACGACATTCTACTTTAATAATGTCATTGGTTATATGACAAGTTTGTTAATGACTCATTCTTTCCAATATTAAGAGGTGTAGTTTCAAAAATTAGAATAATAACACGGTTATGCTAAATGAATAAAATAAAAAAATAAAAAAAAGTGCGAGCAATTACATGGAACCACAAGAAGGTTAGAAATGAGAAGAAAGGAAATGAAAAATAAATAATATAAAAAGAAAAATAATTAAAAAGTAAAATAAAAAAGAAACTAAAATAATAAAAATAAAAAATAAATTAAAAATCGAAAGAAATTAAAACAATAGAAGTAGAAAATAAATGAAAATAAACAAAAAAAGAAACAAAAGTAACCCTGCAAATTACACCAAATTATCACCCCAACACCCCCCCCCCCTCCCTCCGGCTTGAGAATTGGAGAGTGTAATTACACCCTCTCAATTACTCTTAATTCCCACCTAACTGTGTAATTACTTGGTCAAACAAATAAGTCAAACGGTGTAATTACACCCAATTCCAATTACCTGGATGACTTTCCAAACAGGCCCTAAAGGTTTTATTTGTTTAATTAACTATTCTTCTGTTTCTTTTTTCATTGACGAGGTTCATTTTTTGTGTGTCTAGAATGTGTTCCAAAGTAGAAGCAGGGTAAGGAAGTCAACGTATACATGTGTGCTGCTTAAGGAAGTATCTATATATCCTTCCGCTATCATGATGGAATATGAGAAGTAAAATTAATTTGTAATTTTCAAACTACACTTGAATTTATTAGAAAGTTGTTTATTGATATGTAAAATGAATGCAGTCTATTGATGGAATATGAGAATGTAAAATTAGTTTGTATTTTCCAAACTGCATTCCAATTTATAAGAAAGTTGTTTATTGATATGTAAAATGAATGCAGTCCTCAAGTTTTTCACATTTTCATAGATTACTGCAATCCGCAAGGAAGATTTAAAAATTTGTATAAAATTACAAAAGCAAGATCATTCGTAAAAATTACTCATCAAGAATGAATAATTCCTGATAAATATTGGAGTACGTTGATTTTTTTTAATTTTTTTTTGTTAACAGAAATATTGGGTTACATTGATGAACTTTATCGACATGTGATTTTTATAAACCAAATGTAGAAAATAGAAGCGGAAAATAACCAATTATAACCAAGATTATTTATAAATGTTTAATATAGCACATAAATCATGATCAGGGTATGAAGTTTTTTAATCATTCCATTAAATTAGTAAAAAGAGATAGACGAGTTTGACTTGATTGTTTAAAAGAAGGATAATAATAGTTACTGATTTAACGGAGGAATTGAACAAGCAAAGGTAAGAACATAAAAAAAAAGAGTGGCAAAAAGGGAGAACCGAAAAAATAATGTTGGGATGAATACAAAAAAGAGTAGGATTACATGAGCAAAAATTATTAAGATGGAAAACAATAAGGGAAAAACATATGAAAAAGAAGGGTAGATAGTCATGACAAATAACAAAAAATGAAAAAGGAGATTTTAAAAATGTAAGGTAATAAGAATATGTGATCATTTTTTTTTATTTTTTTTTTGCTTTTTGTCGATTAAATTTGTAAAAGTGTGAAACAAAATTTTTAACTTAAAATATTTAGTAGAAATACCTAAAGAAAAAATTAAGACCGAATGGCGTAGTTTTGCCACACCAATGGCATTAGATTCTTGTGACATACGAGATGGGAGGGTCAAAATTAAGGAGGGTCATTTTGTTTGATATCGAATTTGTCGAGTTGATATTTTCTTATTTGGTATCAACCTTGACAAGTCTTTTGATTCCTACTACTATATGTTATTTCTTGTACTTTGATTATCTTATTTATCTGTGGTAGATACTGCATTTTTTCCAGACTGCTTTATCATGACTTTTTTTCGCTTTCGTTAGTTTCATTTTCACACTGTTTTGATCAACTTGTCTTTATTTGACCTTTTTTTGTCATGTTTCTCTTAAGCTGAGAGTCTTTTAGAAATAATCTCCTTACCTTCCAAAGTAGGGGTAAGGTCTGCGTACACTTTACCCTCCCAAGACTCCACATTGTGGGATTTAACCGGGTATGTTGTTGTTGTTGATATCTGTTGGGCTTTAAAGACACAGGCTTTAAAGATGAGTGTAGTGTGAACTGGAAATGGTGGGAAAATAAAATGGAGGGAAATGAAATTCAAATAAATTTCATTTTGCTAAGGCGCTTTGTCCCTCATTGGTGGGGGAAAGCACTGTGCTTATATATAGAATCACCTCTTTTAGCTCTTAAAGAGTTGACAAGAGAGACTCCCCTTGCGCTATGGGCTTCGACTTCAGATTTGGATTTGGTCAAATAATCTGATTGATTGATTATCTTTTTGGACCAAATTTATTTTCTAAATGCGATAATTTATTTTCCCAAATTTTGATATTTTCCATGATAATTTAAATTAAAAAATAATAAGTTCCTGAAATTTAATTGTTTTTTCCAAACGGTAATAACCGAATGGACACTACCGAACAGACATTGCCTTTGACGAATAGGCATGTCTTCCCAAACCCGTGGCTATAAATTTCGAGGCTCTACCTCAGTTTTCTACACTAAAAAACTTCGAACAAACTCTTTTACTCCCTTCTCTGATCTTCTGCATTCTGTATACTTTCCAAACCAAAAACATAAGTGTCCAGTGTGATTTGGTGCCGCCATTTGAGTTCACCGAAGTTCTGCCATTTGCATTGCCGCTATTGTAGAATAGTTTTTCGTTCTATCCTGGGAGAAATTAATCTATTAACCTTGGCAACTGTGAGGAAATTAGATTTCTTAAGTACACACAAGAAACTTGTGGGCTCGAAAATTTCTGTTTGATCTACCTTCTGTTATTAATGTTGTTGTTTTTTTTTTTTTTTTTTTTTTTTTGGGGGTTAAATAGAAACTATTTTTACTAAAATACTGGTTTGAATACTTAGAGATAACAGTATCCACCTTGAAAATATGATTAGAACAACAGATTGTATTAGTTGAAGAATAGAGAAAAAGGTCAAATTGATCGATGATTGATCTTTTCAATTAAAAAAATTTAACAATAGTTATTTAGCCATAGTTTGATTTTCTTAACGACAGCGCGTAGCGCAGGCTAATTCACTAATTTAACATTCTATCTGTGTGTAAAACTTAATTCCTTCTTTATTTACAAAAACTTAAAATTGGGTTCTAGGTTGAAACTTCGATTTAATAATTGGTACAGTTGTAATTTTCTTTCTTTTGTTGCAGCCCTATTATGCTATTGGAAGAAAAACCAGTTCTTGTTTGAGGTCAATTTATCCTTTATGATTATGTTCTATGTTAAGGATTGTTGGTCTTGTGAGAAGAAAAAAAAAATAGAAATCAAGTTGTAACTTGAACGAATCAGCGGTTAGTTTAGAACTCGTTTAGTAACTTTTGAAAGGAATGGTGCTGGTAAGAGCCTATTTGGATGGGCTTATTTTAAACTAAAAAAAAAATAAGTTGGGCTACTCCAACTTTTTTTTTAGCTTATAAGACAAAACGCATCGTTTTCAAAAAGCTTATGTTCGCTTCCAAATAAATGTTCAAAAAGTCGACCCAATTATTATTTTGAGAAAAAGGGAATGGGCCATATATTTTTAAGACAAAATGATTTTAAAAATATGCATAAGTCCCCTTCTCTCTTTTCACTAAAACGCTCAAAAAAAAGTTAAAATGGCTTATAAGCAACTTATAAGCCAATCCAAACGGGCTCTAACTTGAGAAGATCTGTGGTAGAGGCCACTTTCAAGTTTCAATTGGGAATAAGTCCACTCAATTTTTTTTTTCCAATTATTTTTCGATATTAGGGTTTAGAAAAAGGGGAATGGGCTATATTTCATAATTTTAAAAAGTTTAGAGGCTTCAAGTTATACCCTTAAGTCCTTGTGACTTATAATAAAATATACAATGCTCCTCTCTCTTTCTCCTAAAATATGCATAAGTCCCCTTCTCTCTTTTCACTATCTTCTCTATTAAGTCCAATCTCTTCAGTTGATTTTTCTTCTCTCTACAGCCCAAAAGGTCTCCAATCGTCAACCTCAGGTATGTTAATTAATTTTGCATCAATGCCAAAGCATTTTAAGATCCATATTGCCTATTTAAAAGTATGGTTTGATTAATTTTTTTCAATATTGATAAAAACCTAGTATTCATAAAGTTCTGCTTTTTTTTTTCAAAACCTTTGAAGTTTTGCCTGTTTTTCCGTCGAAATGTATTTTGTTAGTTTCGATCTTTCTTTTTGTGTTTTTTTTTTTTTTTTTTTTTTTTTTTTTTGTAAATTATGGTCTATTAATAGACTTTTGGTCAATTATTTTTATTCCCTACCTGAAAAACAGGCAAAATAAAGTCCCTATTTGAGGATGGTTCAGATACAGTTGATAGTTGAAAGTGATGGTTCTTATGTTGTGGTTCAACAAAGTCTGTATTGTTTATATATAGATCGTATACATGCTTAGGTGTAGAGGAAGAAGAAGAAAAATACTCCCCCATTCCGGTGATATAGTTCAAACCCGTTCTACTGCGGATTGTAGGGATAAAAAAGAAGAGGTGAAGAAGTTAGCCGAGATATAAAAAGAAAAAGAAATGCAGAAGCTGAGAGTGAGTCCCACTTAGACCCCATTGATGAGTGTAGTGTTGATGGTGATGAAGGAGATAGAGTTGAGAATGATGGTTATGTATCTGAGAATGGAGGTGTTTGATCAAGAATGATAATGGAGTTTGATCAAGAAAAGAGACAATGGAGGAGTTTAATTTGTTCAAGAAAAAAAGACAATGGAGGAGTTTGAACTTTTGGTCGGTTTATATAGGGAAGGATGTATTGTTAAAGTTGTAAATTTAAGAATTTCTTGTTTTATTACCGTTGTAAAGAAATTTGTGGTCCGTCAGTCGGAATAAAGCCAGGTGTAATGGGTCAATTATAAGTCAAACCGGAAATAAACCACCTTAGTTTATAATAACTCACTGCTTGGGACAATTTTAGATCATTTTGGTCGATGATAAACCAGAGAAATAAAGGCGACCGAGTGAAATGAAAAGCATGCTGAATTTGCACCCCAAAAAAAAAAAAAAAACCCAAACCCCAACCCCAAACGCCAAATCCCAAAACCCAAATTGCACAAATCTAAGGGATCGTGGATAGGTATACCATAAACCGACCATTGTCAATAGCTAACAGTTATCATTTAGGCTCGACTTCATGCATGGTCAATAATTATCCACATATTATATATAGACCAATGACAATATTTGTCTAAAAATCCATAAATAAATAAATAAAATAAAATAAAATAAAATAAATAAAAGGACATGTCACTATTTAAACATTATAATAACAAACATTATAATAATACTTTAATACATTATATGAGAGTCTCATTCATTGAGTACATGATCAAAAGAGTTTTAAGACAAGTAATGGTACTTAAAAGGTCAATATTTGTCTAAAAAAAGTCATAAATAAATAAATAAAACAAAAAAAAGAATATTAAACATTATAACGAAACTTTAATATATCATAGGAGAGTCCCCATTCATTGAACACATGATCAAAATAGTTTTAGGAACATTATAATAACACTTTGATATATCATATGAGAGTTCCCATACATTAGACACATGATCCAAAGAGTTTAAGCACAAGTAATGGTTATCCTTAGAACAAGGTTGTGCTTTGAGAACAATAACTTCTTGTTAGACTAATTGGATAGTAGTGTTATGATTACCATTATTTATCCTAAAAATCTTTTGATCATGTGTTCAACGGATTAAGACTCTCATATGATGTATTAAAGTGTTATTATAATTTTTAAATAGCGGTATGTCCTCTTTTTAGTTTATTTTATTAATTTGTGGCTTTTTTAGACAAATATTGGTCTTTTAAGTATCATTACTTGTCCTAAAACTCTTTTGATCATGTCTTCAATGAATGAGACTCTCATATGATGTATTAAAGTGTTTTTATAATGTTTAAATAGTGACATGTCCTTTTATTTATTTTATTTTTATTTATTTATGGCCTTTTTAGATAAAAGTTGGCATTTTAAGTATCATTACTTGTTCTAAAACTCTTTTGATCATGTGTTCATTGGATGGAGACTCTCGTATGATTTATTAAAGTGTTATTATAATGTTTAAATAGTTGTATGTCCTTTTTTATTTTATTTTATTTATTTATGGCTCTTTTTAGATAAATATTGGCCTTTTAAGTATCATTACTTGTCCTAAAACTCTTTTTATCACGTGTTTAATGGATGGGGACTCTCATATGATGTATTAGAATGTCATTATAATGTTTAAATAGTGGTATGTCCTTTTTAAAAAAAATATTTATGGCTATTTAGACAAATATTAGCCTTTTAAGTATCATTACTTGTCTTTAAACTATTTTGATCATGCGTTCAATGGATGGGGACTCTCATATGGTGTATTAAAGTGTTATTCAAATATTTAAATAGTGTGTACCAGTATTTATTTTATTTTATTTACTTATGGCTTTTTAGACAAATATTGTTCTTGGTCTATACATGACATGTGGAAAATTATTGACCATGCTTGAAGTCGAGCCTAAATGATAACTGTTAGCTATTGATGTCGATCGATTTATGGTATAACTATCCAAGATCCCTTAGATTTGTGCAATTTGGGGTGTGTGGTTTTAATTTTTTATTTTGTTTTCTGTACACTCTTTGTCATCACTATCAGGATCATCCTGTCACCTTACTCATAGAAATCAAATTACAACATTTTGAGGTCTCGTCCCACTCACCCATGTAATCACCACCTACTATAATATATTCTGTAATCGAGGCCATAATAAATCTATAATAGACTAGTAGTCTATGGTCTATGACTGCAATCGATGCCATAATAAATCGATAATAGACTATGGCTATGGTCAATGACTGCAATCGATGCCATATAAGTTGCTGGGGACTGATTTTCTAATGAAAAGCCGGATCTTTCGCCGGAAACGGGATCTGAAAAGTGGATAAATCGAGGAGCTTATATATATATATATATATATATATATATATATATATATATATATATATATATATATATATATATATATATATATATATATATTTGGAGTAATTAAAATATTGGGGGTTGGGGCTAACGTGTAGTTTTCAAAACTTTGGGGATGAGATTTGACACAGCACATCTCTGACATGCTGACATCACAAATGGTGGCCAAAGCACCAATTTTTGAACACTTGTGACCTTTTGGCAAAATAACTTTTTAATATGCCTTTTAGCCAACTTCCCCCGTAACTTACGAAAAAACGGTAATATATGGAGTTAACATTATTGGGAACGAGCTGTTATAAAGGTTCGGCTATAATTTTTTTCTGCTTGCTGTAAACATTTGTCTTGCACGTTGCACATTTATAAATGCAAGTATATAACATACATATAAGTACAATGGTGACCTTTTCACTTCCCTAAATATCTTTAAAATACTATCTATACTATTAACCCTTTTCTCATTAGATACTATATTAACTGAGACTCTAATTTTGAAACTGTCAATTCTACTTTGAATTAATACAAGATACTCCTAACACAGTAATTTTGACAAGGATTACAGGTGTATAGTCAATTACTAGGAGGATTTTGGTAAACGTTTACCTGGTCAATATTGTCCCGAGAAACTACAGTAGTGCGTGTTGCACGGTTGAAATATATTTTAAAGGGTGTATGCCTTTTTCGATTAAATTTCGTCTTGTCTTGTAATTACTGGCAAAATTTTGCTACATGTGAAAAAGAAGTTGCCAAGTGCATCCTCTTTCAACAACCGTTGCTTTGAATTGGACCTCATTGTAGATGAACACCTTTTAAGAGTATCAATATCGTCACATGAATCGTAAATGCACGAATGTGGCATACCAAGAAATTAGTTGTATGCTTCACAGAAGCTAAGTTTGAATTTCGTTTTCATAATCTGCCCCATTCGTCATTCATAGTTTCCTAGAAAATAACAAAAAAGAAAAAGAAAGAAACTGTAGTGATCACGAAACATGATGACTAATTTTATGTCTTGATGTGTTGTCCCACCCGCGACAGGGATGTGAATTATTTGCCACTTTATATAATTTTGGATAATATTTGCCTCATGAGTTAGCTTTTGACGTTGAGGTAGATTCAATTTCCATTTCTTATCATGTTATCATAGTTAGACTCATCGCAGTTTTTACTTTACCCGATTTTGAGCCCACATATTATTTGTTCACGCTCTAGTTGACAGGTTTGGGCGTGCAGGGGTGTTAAGTTGTCCCACATTGGTTGTGTAATAGAATTTTATCTCCTTATATGGTTTAGGATAAGCCTCACCCGATGACCCGTTAATTTGAGTCCCATATTATGTTGTTCACGTTCTAGTTGACAGGTCTGGGCGTGTAGTTGATATTAAGTTATCCCACATCAGTTATGACATAAAAGTTTGATTTCCTTAATTATATAATTTTGGATAATCCTAACATATGGCCTGTTTGGAAACTACAAGCAGTGAGAGCAAGGAAAAAAGGAGGAGAAAAAAAAGTCGAATCACTTGTTTACTACAAGTGGTAAAGGATGAGAGATTAACTTCAAATTGCACCAATTAAGTATTTTCTTTTTAATTAGAAAAACACTAGTTAGTTGTCTATTTTGTAAAACCAGGTAAAGAGAAAACAAAATTCAGGTTCTTCAGACTTCATTTTGTATTAATATGGGGCAGCAGTGACTTGGGGCAGCAGTGACTTGGGGCATTTAATTATAGGTGATCTTTTAGTTTTAAAATTGAAGGGAGGTGATTCAAGTTTTAATTTTGAGTAGAGGTGACTAAATTTGATTAGTGATTAAGGGGCTTTGAGCTTGCCCAATAGTTTCATTTTTGACACTTTGGCGCTCTGTTTTATTTTTAATACTTTGCCCTCAAGTTTTATTTTTAACACTTCGATCCTAAACTTTACTTTTAACACTTTTCCCCAAAGTTTTATTTTTAACACTTTGACCCAACCACTATAAACCCTAAAATACAAAAATCGGGAAAAAAAAAATCCTCTTCAGCGCCATTTTCTCCATTTTTGCTCTTCCCATCTCTTCTTCGTGCTTTCTTCTTCTTCTTCTTCTTCTTCTTCTTCCGCCATTGCTCAAGAAAAAAAAAAATCATCCAATTTTACAATTTTTTGATTGAATGTCATTGGTGTAGCACTGGCATTACTTCATAAGTGTTTTCCGGTCCATTGGTGAGTTAAACAATACTGTTTGTTTCAATTGTTCATCTGGGTATAGTTGCCTTATTTGTTGATTTTCGCAGATTCGTAGTTACAACAGTATAGTTGTTGCAACAAGTTCTAAAGTCAGTATAAGAGCTTCTCGAACTTTTGCATCCGTTGTAGTCCTAGTGTTTCTGCAAGAGTTGTTGATAAATTATGAAGTTGTTGCAACAAATTTACTAATCTATTGTAAAAATTACAAAAAATGTGAATAAATAATTTACAACAGTTGTTGTACTTTATGCAACAACTATGAAATCTGTTGGAGAGCTCCTACTCTTTCTAACAACTAAGTTACTTGTTGCAACTAGTATGATACTTGCTGCATCAAGAATAGCAGCTGTTGGACATATTTTACAGTTGTTGGATGAAACAAAGATCGAAGTCTCCAACAAATAAGTGAATCACAACTAGTAACCTACTTGTTGCAACAAGTATGTTATTTGTTTCAATAAGTCACTTAGTTGTTACATTTTGTCATGAAACAGACAAAAACTAAAGCTGTCTCCAACAAGTAATCAAGTAGTTGGAACAGGTTACATACTTGTTGCAACAAGTACGTTAGCTGTTACAACAATTCATATAATTGTTCCATTTTGTTATGAAACGTAGACAAGAGATTGAAAGCCTCTCCAACAAATAAGTGAGTTGTTGCAACTAGTAACCTACTTGTTGCAACAAGTAAGTTATTTGTTCCAACAAGTCACTTAGTTGTTGCATTTTGTTATCAAACAGACAAATTGAAGCTGTCTCCCACAAGTTACCTAGTAGTTGGAACAAGTTACATACTTGTTGCAATAAGTACGTTAGTTGTTCTAACAAGTCGATGTTTGTTCCATTTTGATATGAGACAGACAAAAAAATGAAGTCGTCTCCAACAAATAAGCAAGTTGGTAACTAGTAACCTACTTGTTGTAACAAGTCGGGCCATTTGTTCCAAGAAGTCATTTAAAGTCATGATTAAGTTAACTATTTTGGGTCCAAAATTACGGAAAAAAACCACTCAATTATGAACTTAATCATAAATTTAAGTGGCCTTTGGCTTGGTGGTCAAAGTCGTCACCTAGAGTAATTTCAACACTTGACATTCAAGCATTGTAATTACTAGGTGTGACAGCTTTGAACATTCAAGCTCAAAGGCCGCTCAAAATTGTGATTAAGTTAACTACTTTGGGTCCAAATTTTCAGAAAAAACCACTCAATAATTAACTTAATCATAAATTTAAGTGTCATTTGACTTGCGCTGGTCATGACTGATTTTCTTTAAACAAAATATCTTTAGGCACCATTAATGGGGGACTCAATAATAATAGGTGTTTATTGCCATGGTGAATGGATCGAGGTGAACAATCGATATATTTGGCAATGGAAGTAGTCACATGTTAGAGACGATAGCGATGATCGTCCCAAGAGATGTTGAGTTTGATGATTTTGTGAACTTAATCATTAACTATTGTGAATTAACTCAGAACCGAAAGACCTTGTCATCACTTACATGCATAGCTTTTTTGAAAACCGTAGGTCTTGCCTTTTAAGATAACCGATCGAGTCGTTTGCGTATTTATTTGAAAGATGTAGCTAGGCCCATTTTAAAGGTATACGTGGTTGGGAGCCCGGTCGAGAACCATAATTTAGCTCAAGACCAACAAGATGTGTTAAATGATAAATTGGAAGGGGTGAATATGGATATTCCAGATAATAGAAGTGTGAAGCCCCATGGAAGTGGGGGTGAGCCGATCCCGATACCCGAACTTGCGAGTAATACACCGTGTGCTGCACAATCGTCACAGTCCAGCCATGTTCAAGATGATGAAACAGATTTTTATAAAGGAATGTCATTCAATTTGCGAAGTGTGTATTGCTTTAGATGTGAACATCTGAAGTGCAAGTGGTGGCCAAGGGATGTGAAGCTTTTAAGTTCTAGCAAACACGGAAGAAGGTGGACAAAGAGGGCTATGCGGAAAAACAAATGCTCCTTATGCAAAACAGCTTGGCAAAAAAAATAACATGTCCAAGCCGAAATGCTCCATAGTTGTAGATTGCATTGTGTTGTTATAATAGTTATCTATTAGATCTTTATGACATTTTAATGTTATTCTTTCTTAACATGGTAATTTATATTCTTGGTAATTATGAACTTGGTTTATATGATATGTTGTTCGTGTTCAAATCACTAATGTGTATATTCTTGTTAATAAATTATTGTATAGTTTCCAACAAGTAATGAATTTGTTGCAACAGCTCTGTAACTTGTTGGGTTTTATCGAACAAGTAACAAGACTTGTTGCAGTAACTAGTAAGTCGTTGAACATATTACAAAAAATCGGAGTTTTTAAGTAGATGCAACTAAGTTATATGTTGGGTTTTTTCTAACAAGTGGAGTGACTCAAGTTTTAATTATTGAGTAGAGGGAATCAGCCACATTTAGTGATAAACAATGGAAATCAACTATATTTAGTGATAAACAATGGAAATCAAACAAGTGGAGTGACTTGTTATAGAAAATGGGTAACTTGTTGGGTTTTATCGAACAAGTAACAGGACTTGTTGCGGCAACTAGTAAGTCGCTAAACATATTACAAAAAATCGGAGTTTTTAAGCAGATGCAACTAAGTTATATGTTGCGTTTTTTCTAACAAGTGGAGTGACTCAAGTTTTAATTATTGAGTAAAGGGAATCAACCATATTTAGTGATAAACAATGGAAATCAAACAAGTGGAGTGACTTGTTACAGAAAATGGGTAACTTGTTGTGTTTTATCCAACAAGAGTAAGGACTTGTTTAACAACTCACTCGCCTTTGCGCAACGGATACTACACTAGCCGCAAAGATACTAAACTTACGCAAACGATATACTATAGGTAACAGCAACAGATACTACTTGGTTCACCCATATTTAGTGATCAATAAAGGGAATCAGCCATATTTAGTGATAAACAATGGAAATCAAACAAGTGGAGTGACTTCTTACCGAAAATGGGTAAATTGTTATGTTTTATCCAACAAGAGTAAGGACTTGTTCAACAACTTACTCAGTTTGCTGCAACAGATACTACTTGGTTCACCCATATTTAGTGATCAATAAAGGGAATCAGCCATATTTAGTGATCAATAAAGGGAATCAGCCATATTTAGTGATAAACAATGGAAATCAAACAAGTGGAGTGACTTGTTACAGAAAATGGATAACTTGTTGTGTTTTATCCAACAAGAGTAAGGACTTGTTCAACAACTTACTCAGTTTGCTGTAACAGATACTACACTTGCTGCAACAGATACTACACTTGCTCCAACAGATACTACATCTGTTGCAACAGATACTACTTGATTCACCCATATTTAGTGATCAATAAAGGGAATCAGCCATATTTAGTGATAAACAATGGATATCAGCCACATTTAGTGATAAACAGTGGAAATCAATCATATTTATTGATCAATATATATACTTAAGCAATTTGATGGTGTTTTGGGTCGATAGATGATCAACTAAGTCCAATACGCACTAAATGGAGTGATCATTGGAGTGAATTGATGTGAACTTCTTGATTCACCCACATTTAGTGATAAACAATGGAAATCAATCATATTTATTGATCAATATATATATACTTAAGCAATTTATGGTGTTTTGAGTCAGGATGGATGATCAACTAAGTCCAATACGCACTAAATGGAGTGATAATTGGAGTGAATTGATGTGAACTTCTTGATTCACCCACATTTAGTGATAAACAATGGAAATCAATCATATTTATTGATCAATATATATACTTAAGCAATTTATGGTGTTTTGGGTCAGGATAGATGATCAACTAGGTCCAATACACACTAAATGGAGTAATTATTGGAGTGAATTGATGTGAACTTCCTGATTCACTCACATTTAGTGATAACAATGGAAATCGATCATATTTATTGATCAATATATATATCTACTACAATCATTAGTAATTTGTTGCAACTTCTTTCCACAACTGTATGATCTGTTGCAACAGATTAGTAACTTGTTTCAGCAGATTAGTTACTTGTTGGAACGGATTAGTAACTTGTTGAAACAGATTAGTAATTTGTTGCAACTTCTTTCACAATCGTATGATATGATGTAAATGTATTAGTAACTTGTTTGACGGATTAGTTACTTGTTGGAACGGATTAGTACCTTGTTGAAACAAATTAGTAATTTGTTGCAACTTCTTTCACAAATGTATTATCTAATGCAACAGATTAGTAACTTGTTTAAACAGATTAGTTACTTGTTTGGAACGGATTAGTAACTTCTTCAACAACTGTATGACCTGTTGCAATCATTTAGGCAACTTTTCTAAACAGATTAGTAATTTTTTGCAACTTTTTCAACAACTGTAATATTTGTTGCATTTGTTGCAACAACATTCATAAATAAAAACAAGGACAAAAAAAAAAAAAAATTGTTCAAGTAGTAATTTGTTAAACAGCCAGCTCAGGGCTCCAAAACTTTATCTATCACACCCACTGCCCACCGCCACTGCATCCTCGCCACCGAGTTGTCGCACAATATAGTCTCGGGCTTCATCATGTTAGTGTAGGTAAGCAAATGCACAATAAAAGCAAGTGAATACGATCCGCATGCCATTGCAGTTTCATTGCGGGGGAGATTCTCCTTCAACACAAATTTTCAAGCTTCATTGAGCAGCTTTTCAGGCAAGCGTTCAAACATGCCACTCTGCTTCAGTAGTTTCGGCCATAATTCAATGACTAATTTCGATGTGGATGAAGAACTCATCCTCTTGAATTTTTGGGACACGTTGCGGTATAAACATTTATCACCCCTTCCCCTCAATTATGAATTCGAGGGTGACAAAGTCGTCCGACATTTATGTTCATGATAGTAAGCACCCTTTTGGCACCAACCCACTCGCGACCACCTTTGGGTGATGCAGTACAACGATGACAAGAACGTAAATATCATCATCCCATATAAAATCATCAAGCATTTGATTGAATGGAATAGCTTCGGTTTTGTGCTTTCATCCGACAACTCGTGTATCGCTTGAACATGATATTGTAGAAGTTGAGATCCAAGATTATATACATGAAGCATAGTGCTCGATGAAAGTGCTTTGCCTCACACGCATTAAGAGCATAATTTCATCAACATAATTAGCATTAAAAGTATAAGGAATGTGATGCTTCGCTACCCAACAACTAGTTGTTGCACAAGTGTTCACCTATTACAACAAGTATTCCACTTGTTGCAACAACTTAGTTGTTGAGATTGCTTACAAATAATTGGGTCTATTTCACCCAACTGCTGTAAGCACTCTCCAACAACTAAGTGAGTTGTTGCAACAAGACCAATACTTGTTGCAATGAGTGGAATATATAACTTGTTGCAACTAATACAACCAAAATAAGACTTGTTTCAACAAAAATAATTGTTGTTTTCAAACTTACACTGGCCAGCCACCAATCTTCCATGCTTGTCATTATCCTAAAGTCATCGGCCTTAAATTCATGCAATGAATACATTGTACCTAAATTCATGCAATGAATACATTGTACCCTTGCTCTTCTTGGCATTGACGAATTTTTCAAGCTTTTTCATTTTTTGAGCATCTGCACGCTTATACACATTTACCTTTTTAAGATCAACAATGCTAGCCCGCTTGTGTGGGGTGTAGAATTTCCTTGACCTAACATTTAAAGTGCCTTAGAAATTGTTTTTCCCTTCTTGCGAATGCGAATAGGAGTATAGGATGAGGTTAGCTTCTTGGATGGATTGACACCCCTCTTGGATAACAAACTCTGTAAAGTAGAATTTGTGTCTTTTTGTGCCTTCACCAACTGCTCAACATTTTTTATCAAATCATCCATTCGTCGACTTACTGTAGGTGCACTCACAAGCATATTTCATGTGTCGGCACCAACAAAGGAAAATTTACCACCAAATCCGCCACAACTAACATCTCCATCAATTGAGTTTGTCCACCGACATCACCACTAATCGGAGTTTTTCCACCAAAGAACTCCACCAATTGAGTTTGTCTACCAAAATCAACATCATCATCTATTATTTTTTCACCGCAATTTGCCGCACATCGTCGGGTTGACCACCAACAATAACACCACTACCACCAACATCTACCACAACCGATTCCCTTTTTTCGGGCTACCTACCAATTCTAATTTCATCCCTCAATCATTTTATCAGAAAACGGTCGTAAGGGCTCAAAAGAAGCAAGGAATGGACATCTCCAACTCCCGTATCAAGCCGACCGGTGCACAACCTACAACAAAAAAAGTAGATATATTAAAATGGTCATAAATCATGAAATGCAAATGACATGACTATTGCAACAAAATCATACTTGTTGGACATTGTCCAATGATTAGTAACTTGTTGCAACAAAATCATACTTGTTGGACATTGTCCAACAAATTAGTAACTTATTGCAACATATGTCATACTTGTTGGACATTATCCAACAGATGACCACGTTTATTCTATATACATGTCTTAAGGCTTACCTCTTCCAAAGGAGGGTTAAAAAGATCAACACTCAATCTTGTGTTGCTTCACACGATACGACCATCTAAGCATTCTTGGAAAAAACACTTCTGAAGGATAGTCCTTCACTTATTTTCGGAGGTGAGGAATGGCTTCAAATGCCCAAGCCTAGAAAATAAAATACCAACAAAATCAGAATGATGATAGAAATATAAAAAGTACAAGAAATTGACATTGCAAATGCTTTACCATGAAAGCCCAAGGGAAGCCATATAGATTGACTGTCTTCACTGTTGGCTTAAGCTCTTTCGATGAAGCTTTCCCGGCCCCATCCATGGTTGTTGAATGCCTCATAGTCCTCCGCAAGTTTAAGCAAACCAAGTGGTATGTTCAGATTCTTGTATCTTTTGCCGTAAGAACACGAAGCACAAACCAAACTAAACATAAGGACTACTTATGCTTTTTTAACATGGTTTTCAGATCGCAAATCTACAAGCAAATTATCCGTTTTGTAGCTTTTTTCCAACTAACTCCACCAAACCAATTTCACTCTTATCTTTTCCACCCTTTCCTACTTTCTTGGCTTATTTGGTTGTCTTGTTAGTCCGGGCTGGCTTATTCAATACAAAAGTAGGAAGCTCACAAGGATGACATCTAAGGCCAGTAACTATGGAAAACTCTTTCAAGCCAAAGCACACCGGCATGCCACAGTAATTAATCCAAAGCTCATCCTTTACATCCGAAAGAATTCTACGCTTCATAAGCCCATATACCATTTTCATTTGAAATCGTGCACCGGTCTCTTCAGGCAGATCCAAATACACCCCAAAACAGCTTTTCCTAAAGAAATCCTCCAATCCTTGCTTTTTAAGAATTAGCCTAAACATATCAAAGTTCTGCCCATGCCCGTTTCTTGATCATAAGATCAACGGTCAAATCATTATTTTCATTCAACGGCATCCTCACGGCATACTTATCAATACTGAAAACCTTGATAGACCTCGTCAATGGAAGGTCTGTTATGATCTATGTCCAATCTACTAGAAGATTCCGCAATTAAATTGGCATTCACACTATTTCTCTTCTTTGTTCTTAATTCAGCTATGAACGTCAACAAGTGAATTGTATTTTTGACTCCTCGTCCTTTTCATCATCTTCATCCAATCCATCTCCTTCATCTACTCCATCAGCAAGCTTTTCTTGGCTAATTCTTCTTTCACTTTGTTCATTTGTATCTACCTTGTCTCAAGTTCTGCTTCTCTCTTTACCATTGATTGTCGGTTTGGGCATCTCTTTTCTCTATATTTCTTTGATTCAACAATAGATTTTTGTTAAATCGGCAAGCATTCTCTATTGATGATTGCTCAGCTTTTTTATTATCTCTCTATGACCCTCGCTGATTTCTCAACTTTTCTTTTGGTCAAGACATTTTATCTACACACAGAGAAAAAAAAAAGCTTCAACCGATTAAAGGCATCATTCAAAGTAAACAAATAATAAGAAGTGCAATATTTGATCAAACAAAATACAACAAGTAACACCCCAACAATTGAAGAATTTATTTTTGCAAACAAATGATGTAATAGAGTTGTTGCATTCAGTTATGATTGTTGAATAAGTGATTAAGATTTGGATATCTTCTACAAACACAACCAAATAATCAAGCAATGTCCATGATTTATAGTCATTGCAACATATTGTATACTTATTTGCAACAAGTGTATATTTGTTACTGAATAACTATAAATGCGATGACATCTTCTACAAATAGAACTAAAAACTGGGTTAAGTCCATGATTTGTAGTTGTTGCAACATATCAGTATACTTGTTGCAACAAGTGTATAACTTGTTGCAACAACTATAAATTTGTTGACATTCAACAAACAACTAAAAATCAAGCTAAGTCCAAAGTTTGTAGTTGTTGCAACATATTGTATAATTGTTGCAACAAGTGTATAACTTGTTGCAACAACTAAAAATCTGTTAGATATCTTCTACAAACAGAACCAAAAAACTGAAGCTATGTCCAACAGATTTGTAGTTGTTGCAACATATAGTATACTTGTTGCAATAAGTGTATAACTTGTTGCAACAACTAAAAATTTATCGATATCTTCTTACAAACGAAACCAAAAACTAAAGCTAAGTGTCCAAATAAAGATTAGAAGTTGTTGCCACATATCGTATACTTGTTGCAACAAGTGCATAACTTGTTGCAACAACTAAAAATCATTGATATCTTCTATAAATAACTAAAATCGGGTTATGTCCGAATGTGTATTGTAGTTGTTGCAACATATTATCTACTTGTCGTGGGCACAAGTGTAGAAATTGTTGCAACAACTAAAATCATTGGACATAGTTTCTATAAATAGAACCAAACATAAATACTAGGACAAGAACAAAAACCATCTGTTGATATCTACTCCTAAACCTCGAACCATACTAGGAAAACAACAGAAAAAAACTATTTATTTCACTACAAACACGCAACAACAACAACAACAACAACAACAACAACAACAATAACAATAATAATAGCAACAAGATGAATTTTATCCAAGCTTTTCCTAAACACTGAACCAAACCAAAACAACAAGCATCTACTTCCAAGACAACAGCCAAATCGTCTACTACAGACACACAATCATACAAGTTAAACAAAATACGCCAAATGTATGTGCAGTAATTTTTTATCCTTTCTTTTCCTAAACCATACCATAACAGGACAACACCAACACCAACATCAACATCAACACCAACACCAACACCAATACTAACACCAACACCAACAACAGTATTTCACTACAAAATACACTAAATAAAGATTTTTAAAAGAAAGCAAATCCTCAAGAAATGTTTGCAACTCACAAACAAGTCAAGGCCGCAAGAACTTACTCATCCGTTCGAAAAGTCAACAAGATTGCAAGCCATTTTTTTCGAAATCTTAAGAGAACAAGAACAAAACATCACAAAAAACCATAATTTGACAACAAAGTACGCTATTTACAAATGCAAAACCCCCACAAGTCAAACAAATACCCCAAAGGGTTTTCTCGAATAAGGAACAACAAAATAAACAAATATCAAGACAATCACGTTCTTCTTCTTTCTTTTCTACAACCAAAATCATCAATTTCTACCAAATAACTTTTGGAATAAGTTGAAACAAAAACTTTACCTTGATATTAAAGCAGAAATAAAAGTTAAAGAATGTATACACCTATGGGGACGAGAAGCAAGGTTAAGATGACAAGAAAAGAGGCGAGAGAGAGAGACGTCTACGCGAAGGAGATTAACCGTTTACTCGGGGAGTTTTGATTTTGAAATATGGAAGAAGTGCGAGAGAGTTTAGGGAACCGTTTGGGATGTTTTGGCACGGGTGGATGTTTTAGTATAATGGGTGGGTGTTTTGTATTTTGTAAAAGATTAAGAAGTTTTAAAAATTACATTTTGGACCCCAATCTTCGTAATCCCAAATTTAATTGGGTTTTGATGTGGGGTGGGCCCCACACGTCACCTTTAGTAATTTAAAGACTTTTTAGTCACCTTCAGTTAATTCTTCACAGTGACTTTCCTAGCTATGGAACATACTGCACCTTAATTAACTCCAAATAAATTGAGGCCGGCTAACGATGCAGAACCATTGTCCTTATTGAATCATTAATTTAAGCTGACTAGAAGTACGTAATTTATATGGTTAAGATTCATAAAAAGTCAATTAATTTTACGCTTATTATCAACTATTACAGAACTTCTCCTTTATCTAAGTTTGGAAATGCAATGTGAGCAAGCTCATGTTGGTAAACTGTGTTCAGAACCATAGGAAATAGAAACCAAAAACTGGAAAAAAGCAAAAACTAAAAGAAAACAAAAAATGTGTAAATTTGGAAAAAAATTCAGAAGCAAAGAAATATCCGAGACCACACAATTAATTGTGTGTCCTTAAGGAATTTAATTCCCTCACTGTACCGGAGGTTATGGATTACTTCCTTCCAGGATAAAATGGATATACCTGTCGCAGGAGTAGTGGTACCTTAAACGCCTACAACTTCGATGAACTCAAATCAGGCAACGAACCACACACAGAGACTCGATAGTTTTATTTCAAAAACGAAGAATGCAGAAGTACAATGCAGGAATTTTTTTTTTTGGAGTTGAAAACGAGGCTTTGCCCCGCTTTATATAGCCGCAAAAATACTTGTTCCGAATGTATTTATGAATGAAATGAAAGGCCTGCTCTTTCCAAAAAAAAAAGAACGTTGGGATTTATTTTTATTCCGCAAAATTAATAATAATTTTGGCGGAAATAATTAAAAAAAAATCCTAAAATGAAAATTGAATTTAAATAAATTTGGTCTAAAAAGATTATCAATCAATCAGATCATTTGACCAAATCCAAATCCAAATTCGAAGTCGGCCGAGCCGAGCGACGACGACAAGAAAGTGGAGTCCCTCTCGAACCCTTTAAGAGCTAGAAGAAGTGCTTTGTAATATACATATAACTTTCCCTTTCTACCACCAACGTGGGTAATAAAAGCTCCCTTTTCAGCCGAACGTTGTTTTAAACTTCATTTTCCTTCCATTGTCTTTTTCCTCCATTTTTCATTCACACCAACTTGGTCAAGCTTAAATCATTAACTAGCTTTAACAATCCTCCACATGAAATCAGAATGGCTATATGATGAAAAACATGCATGAACAAAAACCGTGATTTGTAAGCAAGTGGTTGATCGCATCTAGATAAGATTTTTCTTTGAACTTTCCGTAGCGAATATGTCGGATATACTCGGTCAATTGGTAGATTTGATATCTTTGAACTGCCGAGCATCGGTGTATACCTAGACAACCACACGTCACACAATTAACCCTTTAACCGTCTTTGTTCTCATTGTTTTGTTCGGTTTCACCATGAACCCCGCCGCTCGGTTCATGTCGTAGAGAATTGTCTATAAAAATTCTCCTTGAAGCGGCTTACACTTCACACTTACATAGGTGATTCCTAAATGTGTCTTCCCGTAGATACACTATTTGATATACCACATATCAAACTTAGAAACCATTAAAAACCCTTAATGCTTTATCCTGGTACTGAACATTGTTTCATCACGAGAATGGACCAAAAG
>NC_081352.1:49132781-49160423 GCF_029784015.1 Lycium ferocissimum
TTCATGTCTTCTTTTCATATAATTTCAGTAAGTTATGACCAGCTATCCACACGACAAGTACAACATCAATTCATACGCAACTACGCTATATCGTCATTTTTATAATCCTTATAACAATTCTCAAACGACTTTAGTTTCAACTCCAACCATTAAACACCTTCATTTCCATCATAAAATTCATGATAATAACAATCAAAATATCAAGTAAAACAGTTCACTAACTTCTTCACAAAACAGTCCACACACGGCTACACCATGCTTCAACATCGCTCACATAAAATCATAGATTCAACCATTTTCATACTAACATAACTTCACCTTTAACCTTCCAATTCTTTTCATTCTTTTTACCATGAGATCTATGATAGTAACAACCATATTTATTAAAGAAAATCAGTCCATTAATTCCACCAAAACAACCCCTACGGCCAACTAACATTCCAACACCAACTTTCATGATTTTATACATCGATTCATGTTCGTCAAGTTACAACCATACTTCAACATCAACACATATAACCCCATAACTACCATCATGTTCCAACATCAACACACCTTATTTCATGCATACAACTTATATTCACACATCTACATCACCCTTAATACATGACAAGAAAGTTAGATCTTACCTTGACAACTTGACTTCTCTACTTGGGCAGAGTTGGTGACTTGAGATGGAAATGGGTTCTTGTTGCTCCAAATACTATCTTCATGTTTTAGGGACCTTCTAAAGGGTTGAAACACCTTGAAAATAATTTTTGGATCAAGACTCAAAGGGCTCAAAAATCAACCCCTTGGCCGAATGCTCTCTCTCTCTAGGCTTAAGTTTTCTTTCTTTGTGTTGTGTAGTTGAAATGAATTGTGATGGCTGATTTCTTGGTCATTATTTGGTTCAACTTTGATGCCTACAAGTTGGTCACATGCTCCACTTATGGCATGATTCATTCCATTAACTTTACACTTTAAATTTTCTAATTTGTTTTCTCTGACTTTTGGCCAACCTCACCTTCTTGTTTCTCCTTTCTTCTTTCTTTTCAATTGTTTACAAGACAATTGTATGTGTGGTGAATGATTCATACACCACCCTTTGTCCATTGTAATTATGCCAAGATGAATGAGCAATATTTAATGTGAAATGATCCCTCCACCATGTTATGTCCTCCTAAAACAATGTATACTTTCATAAAGTAGAGATGCTTAAATATTCAAATGCATACCTCACATGGATGCCTTATTTTCAGTCACTTGGCTGAATTCCATACTCCTTTCTTTCAATTTGGTTGTCCACAATATAATGTAAGTGTAGTGATGAATCACATTTAAATGTATATTTGTATGTCTCCCATAGTAGTCTTATTTAAGATGACTTTGAGTCATCTTTTGGACAATGGCATGTTAATGCTCATATTGGCTCATTGTTGCCACTAATTTTTAACTTAACACCACAATTAAGTAGTTCCTAATTTCCATTAATGCTTCTATACCAAAACAAAATTTGTAGATAAATTGTGACTTCAAACGAAATCGGAAGTTAAAGTCTCTACTTTGTATCTTGAGATAGTCTTAATACTCAGCCCGACTTGAATCATCCATATCTCCTTACCCCGATATCATTTTGATGAGCTGTTTGTTGCGTTGCAAACTAAGGACTCGATGAACTTAATTTTAGGCTTTTTGAAACACCTTAAAACTCCTCATATACTAGGAGATATGCCTCCTACAATATAGGCTAAAATCGGGTCCGAGATTTTACTGAAATTGTTCCGATTCATTTTCGTTTAACTTCTAATCCTCTTCCAACCTCATGTAACCTCTTATACATACATATACACAGTCATTTACATCCATAACAATTCATATACATGTCTCGAAGGGTCCGTAGAATCACAATAACCATAAGTAGAACTCCACAAAGCTTCGACGAAACTCGAATCGAAAAAGTATATTCCTATCTTTTGTCCATCTTCTATATCATTACTAATAATCTCAAATACTTTAAAAGGTCACTCACATTACCTCATATACATACTCATAACGCGATTTCAAATCCTTTAGGTTGCAGGTCACCTCGAGATACTTAAGACAACCATATTTATAACGATATTCTTACTAACTCGATTAACTTTCCTTGAACCTTCTTAACTCATTCTTTCTTGTTTTAATACAAGTAGCAAGGATTATTATGGAGTGTGACATTCTCCCTCCTTTAGAACATTCGTCCTCGCATGTCAAATGAGGACTAAAACTCACACAATTAAATAACCGAATCACCCGTTATCGCGGACTATAGACGACAAAGATTTGACCACGAAAAAAGGGTGTTTTAGGAATATTATGCTTTTCAAAGTGCTAAACGACCAAATGGGTCGTTACAATAAAACTTTTATCCTTGACAAACAGAGAAGGAAGGGGAAGCTAATATAGACATTCCAACCCTCGTAAATAAGCTACGTATACTGTATACAGCTAACTAACAAAAAAGTTTGCCTTGTTGTATTTGATCCTTATAGAAGGCATTTGACTCTTGTTATAGCAGGTAACTTGCCATTTTTTTTAGATTATTGCTCAATATTATTTAATAAAGTGATATGCAATACCTTATAAGTGGCTTGATTGTGTAAATAAAATAATATTTACAACGATAACGTATAAAGTTTAAACTTTTCAAAATGAGCAAGTAACTAACAACTAACAAGTATACATACCTTTAGCCTCCAATGAGAAATGGAAGCCCTTAGCATAGTATGAAATGTATGAGAATCCATAGGCTCCTCCTTCTTCATGTTCACAGTAACTCCTCCATAATTATCTTCATTTGCCTCAAATATTTCCATTTTTATGTCAATTGCCTCTCCAATAGAACCCATTTTCTTCGATTCTCAAAAGTCTGAGCTGTTGGAAGAACAAAGGAAATGGAGTACTAAGCATTGGGTAAAGAAATCTGAAAAACTTAAGTACTAATTATGGTACTTATATTAATTACTTTTGTACGGATGTATAATTATATATAATATTTTCGCTTTAAGAAAAGGTAAAGAAATCTGAAATTTGCATGAGCAATTAGTTTGTTGCCTCTCCTCTATTTCCAACATATTACTCCGCACGGCTTATGGTAGATTTAGTTCGAAAGGACGATAAATATATATTAATTGTAAAATAAGCGATCGCTTATTAGTTCAAACTTAATAAAGTTCAGACGTATACAGGGATTTGAATGTTACGGATTTTAGTTCGAATTTTTATCATAACCTATATAATTTATTGGCTTCGAAATCATCTATTTGTACTTTTACTGTATTTTTCATTGCATATATAAAATTTGAGCCAACTAAGCTTCTGAATTCGAATGACCCACAACTTACCCTCTATTTTGACTGTTTATAGTTGAAGCAAATGCTTTTACTTCCTCTTCCAACTAAATTATAATTTTAACTAGAAAGAATTAAAAAAGACATAGTCACTATAAATAAGATACTCAAACTTAAAATCAAAAAGGAGATCAGCAACAAATGTCTTTCTATTACTTTTCATGCCAAAAGGATTTAACAATATCAAGAAAGAAATACTAGTTATTCTAATTTACTTAAGTTCATGCCAAAAGGATATAACAATATCAAGAAAGAAATATCAGTTACAAGTTAAGTTCAATTATTTCGATCATTCTTTTGCGATATAATAATTTTTTTTTTTTTTTTTTTTTTGTTGGGGGGGGGGGGGGGGGAGTCTTGCTATACCTCTAAAAATATCATAAATCCCAGGATAAAAATCATTAATAATTTGATAAAACTGAAGGACAAGAAAAGTTCATAGTCTACTTCGATAATACCTCTAAATTATAAATTTAGGGAGCTCTTGCAGAAGATTTTAAAAATCAATTTGATCGATAAATGTTACAATTACTTATGTAGTTTTTTTACTTTGTAAACCAAGTAATAAATCTAATTCAATATATCGAAATTGACATCGATCTAATTTAAAGTATGAATGCCCAGTATGTGTTAGTGTAAAAGTAAGAATGCAACATGCAGGCAGGTAATTCAATAAATACTTCTATCAATCATATACTCCCTCCATTTCAATATTTCAATTTATGTTTATGAGTTTGACTAGGCACAAATTTAAGACTTTTCATTTTAAAAACTTGTGTCTTAGACCAAATATGAGATTTTGGTGTCTATAAAATCATGCCGTCAAAAGTAAAACAATAAATTAAAATTAAATTATTTAAAGTAAAACAATAAATTAAAATTAAATTATTTCTAAATACAAAAATGTATCATTCTTTAAATAACAGACTAACAAAAAATTGTGACGTATAAAATGAAAGGAGGGGAGTAATATGTTTAGGGACCTCATTGTATGTGGTAAGATACTAAGACAAACAGGATTTATTTGGAAAATTTTAATGAGCTGATCAAGAGTCACGTGGAGATGCATATGCATAGTACTATAGAAAAATAAAGAGAAACCAACCTTTAATTAATATTTGCTATACTAAAGTTAAGCAACTACAAAGTTCTTGTTCAGCTAATTAATAAAGTGAGGACAACGTACCAATTAGCAAAATATTTCAGGGTTTTGCTTCAGCTACACTTCTTTGAAAATGCATGAAATCATTGCTATGAGATAGCAATATTTATACAAATGCAAGCTCTTGCATCATCCACTGACGACCCATAGTTTACTTACAAAATACATCGTACGGCACTAAAAAAAATACATAAATTAGGAATAGAAACTAAGCAGAAATTTACTTGAAGGCGTTTATTGGCTTGAAGCACAATATATTTTAGGGGTCATCTGTTTGCTAATTATAGTTTAATGTTATGTCACATGCACCTGCTCTAGGTCGGGCGTAACTGGGTAGTTGTTAATACATAAACCAGCAAAATCCAACATAGGGCCAATTAGGAACCAAGTCCCAATAACTAAAACCGTGTTGATTGGTGCAAAACTACGTCAAGTTAACGTATTAAATCTTACGTCGACCACTATACATAAACATGTGATGTTGATACAACATTAAGGAAATAGGAATGAGAAAGAAGCAAAAAGAAAGATGACCGTATCATCAATTTTAGATCGTTAGGTGAGATGACTTCCCATATTATATGAAGGTCTCGCAAGGAACCTATCTATTAGTAATTAATAAGAGACTTCAACGTGTATTGAATTTTTATCTTCTTTTGATTATTTTGGTCAGTTTAACAAAGGACGACAATAACAGGTAATGGACGACGGAAATAGTAAAATGTAGTTAGCTGAGATTCATTGCTTGTGGCTAGTGTATTTAGTTCAGATCTAGTTACTGGTGTGATCACATTCTGACTGAAGAGCTAGCTGACCTTTCTTGTATGAGTATATATATGTGTCATAAGGATCAAGGTTAGCTACCCCACGCTCGTAGAGGATAGTATTATATATTTGCGGTGGAAGATAGTTCAATACAGCATGCATGGTGACATTTTTCACGTAAGCAAGGCCATATTGTATAAACACCTTTTTAGTAAAAGATTCTTTCCAGACGTAATTCAATTGTCTTCAGCTACATTTATCATTTTACAGACTCAGCTTTTAGTTCAGTCTTAATTTCAGACTTTAAATTGTATATTTACATGTTGATAGTGTTTTCTTGCTTAATACTATTTTACCCAAAAAGTCGTACTCCACCTTTTTAGAATGTAGTCCATGAGATTTATCATGAGTATCCTGTTGGTGATACTTAGCTCGCAAGACGCAAGGGTCTACTTTCATTTTTGAATGCTGATACGACTTATGCCGATACTGGTACCATGCCTGCCAGTTAGGACCAGCTCATAATCTAGCTCCATTTGTATTCAGTATTTATTTAGAGTTTATGATTTAGCGTAGTGATCACTACAACAAAATATGCTTTTAGCGGCAATTAGTTAACGGGAATAACTTAATTGCCGCTAATTGTATTCTAAAATCAATTATTACGATACAAAACTTTAGCCTAACAATAAATGTCGCTAATTTAGTTGGATTTAATGACATTTAATCAATTGTTGCTGTAACTATTACCGCTAAAAGGAAAATATATTGCTACTAAAAGCCTCTTTTGGTGTAGTGTGTTAGTTAGTTTTTCAGTATAATTTTAATATTATAGACTCAAATGCTTCCATTTTGCTAACTATATTGACCCTTCCAATTAATTCAAACAATTTAGTTAAACTATCTATCAGACAACTAAATATAGTATTCATTCAACAGGCAATTTGAATCGGGTATCAATTAGAATTGGATGTCAATTAAGTCTCACTCAATTTTGGAGCGTGAGACACTCTAAGCTTAATTGCGTTGCACTTACAGGAGCTCTTTTATCTTTTATTCCTTTATCGTTTCTGACTCTTTCTTTATTTTTCTTTTACAAATGTAAACTTTACATTAGTTAAAGGAAAATGCAGAGAAATTAAAGGCAACGGCCAGTTGAAAGTTGAAGTATTCAGTTGGCAATTGCGAAGGAGTATTCAGCTGACTGTGCATTAGCCTAAAACTGGCAAAGTCAAGTCAATGTTTATAAAAACAGATAGGAAAAGACTAAAGAGGGTCAGAAACCATTGGTATCAGTCATTTATTAGTTAATTAATTGTTATAATGACGTTGCCGAACTAAGAGATGTAAACGTGAATTGGTCCTGCAGATTTAAAGGCAACGGCCAGTTGAAAGTCCACGTCATCGTTGGCAAAGTCATCAATGTTTATAAAAACAGATAGGAAAAAGACTAAAGTCAGAAACCATTGGTATCAGTTTTAAAATTAATTGTTATAATGACGTTGCCGACTAAGAGATCAAAGTGCAGGATTTGTTGAGTCATCGTTTCTATCGATCCTTGACCACGAGTATGCAAAGGACATAAAGATTTGCGGAAAATTACAACACATATAGTCTAACAATTCTCGGGGGTCGCTTGTGTGGTTTATAGTTGCTAAGCAAAAACCGAATAAAAAAATGATTTGGTTTGGTTTGGTTTGAAAAAATGTATTTGGTTTGGTTATGGTTATAGTAAAAAATAACAATAAATAACAATAAACCGATAATTATATACATAAAATTTATAATTATTTATATGTATAATATTAACTTTTCATAAATAATTAAAGATATTTTATACCTTTTAATTATTAATAATTTTGGTCTATTATTTTTAAGGCAAGTATCGAAAAGAATATGTCTTAACAATCGACGATTTAACTCTAATAAGTGTATGCGAAGATTAAAAATCCTATATCTCTTTTCATTTTACATTATTTTGGTAGTTAATTAATAAAAGAGACTTGAAGAATGTAGAGAGAGAATATTTGAATTGATGATTCATAAATTGAAAAACCGAACCAAAATATAAAACTGGTTTTATTTTACTTAGTTTAGTTATGGTTTTATTTAAAAAGACTAAATTGGTTTGGTTATGGTTTTAACCAATAACCGACCCAAACCGAACCATGAACACCCCTAGTTGCTAGGATATACTATTAACCATGCGGTTTGATTATAGTATTATGTTTTATTCTTTATGGAACAATTGTCTATTTATTTATTCAATTCAATAAGTCTTTTTTTAAATAGATCATTTGTTCATATATGTGCCCTTTACTTATATAATCGACGATTTGGTGTATCGAGTTTTAGCTCATGCACAGAAGATTAAATTATCGGCTCTTATAAATTACAAAGTTAATGTTCACAATCAAAGATGAAACTAGGTAAAGTATCTTGATGATTATAGCATAAGATGAAAATATAATCTATCTTGATTATGGGATTTTTAAAAGATCTTTACTCATGTATTGAACGGACAGTAGAGATAAGTGTTTTTGTACTGAATATATAAAACAACCTCTCTAGCTCATTAAATGTACTTATACTCTTAATCTTGATATGGTTGTTATGATCAATGTGCTTTGTTCAATATTTTTTTTTTGATTTATTAAAAGATACGACTCAACTACGAGTCAACGTATTCCTGGTAAATTAGATAATGGCAAAATACATTTGTGAAATAACAATTAGTTGATAGAGTTTATTGATGATCATAAGTTTTCGTATGAAAACATAACGCAGATAATTTTGTATTTATCGCATGAAATAAGTTAAGCGGAAGTATAAAGGATTAAATTGGTTTAAATCTAGTTACTGGTGTGATTACATTCTGACGGAAGAGCTAGCTGAGCTTTCTTGTATGAGTATATATATGTGTCATAAGGGTCTAGGTTAGCTGCCCCACACTCGTAGAGGATATTATATATTTGCGGTGGAAGATAGTCCAATACTCCGCATGCGTGGTGACATTTTTCACGTACGCAAGGCCATATTGTATAAATACCTTTTTAGTAAAAGATTCTTTCCAGACTTAATTCAATTGTCTTCAGCTACATTTATCATTTTACAGCTCAGCTTTTAGTTCAGTCTTAATTTCAGACTTTAAATTGTATATTTTTTGACATTTTAAGCTACAAGAAAAATATATTTGGCAACAAAGTAAAAGATTCTTTCCAGACTTAATTCAATTGTCTTCAGCTACATTTATCATTTTACAGCTCAGCTTTTAGTTCAGTCTTAATTTCAGACTTTAAATTGTATATTTACATGTTACTACAAGAAAAAATATATTTGGCAACAAAAATTTTTTTGTTACCATAAATTGATTATTGTTGCAAAAAGTACTTTTGGCAACAAAAAAAATATTTTGTTTCATGAACTTTTCCCAACAATCGATAACTTTTTTTTTTGGCCAAAAGTACTTTTTGCAACAATAATCAATACTATGACAACAAAATTAAATTCTTTGGCAACAAAAAAATCATTTGCCAACAATAAAACTAAGTTGTTACCAAATATAAAATTTTTTATTGCGATTTTTATACTTTCTGTGTTGATAGTGTTTTCTTGCTTAATACTATTTTACCCAAAAAGTCGTACTCCACCTTTTTAGAATGTAGTGCATGAGATTTATCATGAGTATCCTGTTGGTGATACTTAGCTCACGAGTGTCTACTTTCATTTTTGAATGATGATACAACTGATGCCGATACTGGTACCATGCCTGCCAGTTAGGGCCAGCTCATAATCTAGCTCCATTTGTATTCAGTATTTTTTTAGAGGTTTATGACTTAGCGCGTAGTGATGTGTTAGTCTGTTTTTCAGTATAGTTTTAATATTATAGACTCAAATGCTTCCATTTTGCTAACTATATTGACCCTTCCAATTAATTCAAACAATTTAGTTAAACTATCTATCAGACAGCTAAATATAGGATTCATTCAACAGGCAATTTGAATCGGGTATCAATTAGAATTGGATGTTAATTAAGTCTCACTCAATTGTGGAGCGTGAGACACTCTAAGCTTAATTGCGTTGCACTTACAGGAGAGCTCTTTTATCTTTTATTCCTTTATCGTTTCAGACTCTTTCTTTATTTTTCTTTTACAAATGTAAACTTTACATTAGTTAAAGGAAAATGCAGAGAAATTAAAGGCAATGGCCAGTTGAAAGTTGAAATATTCAGTTGGCAATTGCGTACAAGGAATATTCAGCTGACTGTGCATTAGCCTAAAACTGGCAAAGTCAAGTCAATGTTTATAAAAACAGAAAGGAAAGACTAAAAAGGGTCAGAAACCATTCGTATCAGTCGTTATTAGTTAATTAATTGTTATATTGACGTTGACGAACTAAGAGATGTAAACGTGGCTTCGTCCTGGATTTGTAACTTTCCACGTTATCATTTCGTGTATACCTGTCAGATCCTTGGGTACTTAAAATAGTTGTTAATTGCGCGACTAAAAGTGCAATTGTTGAGATCTCTATCGGACCTATAAAGACAAAAGGATTTGCGGAAAATTACAACACATATAGTCTAAGAATTCTCGGGGGTCGCTTGGTTTATAATAAAGTGGGATATTTCAGGATTAAGTTTGAGATTAAATTTATATTTTATTTGATTGAAGATATAAATATGAAAGAACCGGGTTTTCTGTGGTGATATCAAAATTTGTGTGCAATGGTGGACCTAATACTTATCTACCCGGGCTAGCACGCGCTCTGTTATGTGCCTTTTTCTATACTTTCAACCAAACAAAGTATAAATTTAATTCAAATTTAATTTGGATATCCACCTTTATCCCATCAAACTTGATATTATTTTATTTTACCTCTCAAGTGGGATAAATTAGTTCAAGAATTATAATCCCCAGAAAACTTATTCCGTGAACAAATGACCCATTGTAGTGAAATATCTATTAGTTAGTCATCATTTAAATTAACTATTTGCGCGAAAATGATAAAAACACAGTAATTAACATGGTTCGGATCAATGTGGTCCTAGTCTACGGAGAACGGCCGGCACTTTTATTAATATCAAGGGAGAAAGTAAGTTACAAGATTGAATACTCTTAAGTTCTATGCGCTGTCCTACTTAATAAATACTAGATAGCATGTATTTATACTATTAGGTCTAATCCTTTCCTAGAAAGCATCTAAATCCCAATAACACTCGAAAACTAACAAAGAACAAAGTTTCCTTTTATTTCTTTCCGCTTTTGAGTAGGAATTGGCCTGAATATCTTCTCAACTTCCGAATCTCCACCTTGAGATGAATTTCGAGCTTCCATATGAACGTTATTCAATCCAATGTCTCTAAGCCTACGTGAGCTAACTCTTTGTAGGAAACAAGAGACACTAACCGAAACCTTGTACATACTAGTAGCTCTACCTTGCCCTGCTGTTCTCCATCCTGACGCATCAGTTGATGCGAACTTCTGCCAAATTCATACAATGACTGAACTTGACAAGAGGAACCATCTTGGTCAATATATTCGTTGTGTTGTCCTTTGTGTCAAGCTTCAAGACCTTAACTGTGCCTTGTTCAACAACATCACAAATAAAATGGAATCTAATATCAATGTGTTTGAAGCGATCATGAAATCTCTGATTTTTATCAAGTGAATAGCACTCTAGCTATCACATTTTAGAGTTGGTTCATGTTGAACCCTACTCAATTTTGACCCCAAACCTTTCAACTATATAGCCTCTTTTACTGCTTCTGCTGCTGCCATATATGCAGCTTCTGTTGTGGACAAAGCAACTATACACTGGAGAGTTGCCTTCCAACTTATGGCATTGCCCGCAAGAGTAAAGATATAGCCCGTTGTTGATCTCTTTCTATCAAGATCACCAGCAAAATCAGAATCCACATAACTAAGGACCGAGTTCATTTCTCATCCTACAAAAAGTTAGACCAACATTCGAAGAACCTTTAAGATATTTCAATCTCTACTTAATTGCTTCCCAATGTGTCTTACCCGGATTAGACATAAATCGACTTATCACACTCACTGCTTGGGCAATAACAAGACGAGTGCAAACCATAGCATACATAATGCTACTAACTGCACTAGAATAAGGAACTTTTGACATGTACTCCACCTCTTCCTTTTATTACGATGCCATCAAAGAAGAAAATCTGAAATGTTGTGCTAACGGTCAAGTAACGGGTTTACATTTATTCATGCCAAACCTCTGAACTACTTTCTCAATATACTTTTCCTGTAAGAGATGTACCTCATCGTTCTTCCTGTGAATCTCCATTCTAAGGATTTTCTTAGCTTCACCTAAATCTTTCATGTCAAACTCCTTACTTAGCAGTTTCTTCAAATTATTTATCTCTGTCATACTATTAGCAGCAATAAGCATATCATCAACATATAACAGTAAATAAATATTTGAATTACCAAATACTGTTATGTGATACACGCAGTTATTCAATGCATTTCTCGAGAAACCTTTAGTAATCATGAACGTATCAAATCTCTTGTAACACTATCGTGATGACTGTTTCAAACCATACAAAGATTTCTTCAATTTACAAACCCGGTCTTCTTATCCTTCAATAAGGAAACCCTCAAGATAATTCATGAAGATCACTTCTTTAAGTTCACCATGTAAGAATGCAGTCTTGACATCAAGATGATGAAGCTTCAAGTCATAATGGGCAACCAAAGCTAGTAATAAACGAATTGAGCTATGCTTCACGACTGGTGAGAAAATCTCATTGTAGTCGATTCCCTTCTTCTGATAAAAGCCCTTAGCAACCAATCTCACTTTGTATCTAGCATCTTCTACACCCAGAATGCCATCCTTTTTTCTGAAGACCCATTTGCAACCAACAGTTCTCTTCCCCTTTAGTAGACTCACCAAATCCCATGTCTGGTTCTTGTGTAGAGACTCCAATGCCATTGATCAACTTCACCACACATGGTAGCTTCTGTATAGCTTGAGGGTTCCAGATCCTTTATTTTCACCTCGGCAGTAGCTAATGCATAGGCCACAAGATTAGCTTGCGAAGGCTGAGGATAATATTTTGGATTAGGCTTCGGAGTTCCTTTGTCCCTTCCAGCAGCTATATTATATGGTTCACCCTCAGGTACTACTGTGTGAGATTTTTCATTATCTAACTCCACCTGAGTCACTTGATCTTCCTGCTTAGTGAGTTTCACATTTTCCTCCACCATTTCTGTTGTAAGAACTTTCTGTCCTGCAAACTCAATAGAAGTCTTTCCAAGATCAAGCATAGAGGCCTCATCAAAAGTAACATCATTACTTATTACAAATTTAAGAGGATCTAAACTCCATATTCTGTATCTTTTTACCCTTTCAGCATATCCCATAAATAAACCTTTTCGAGCTCTAGGTTCTAATTTTCCATCACTTACATGATAATATACGGGACATCCAAAGATTCTTAAGTATGAGTAATCAGACGGTTTACCTGACCATACCTCATTTGGAGTTTTGAAGTTAATCGCCGACGCTGGAGAACGATTAATAACATAACAAGCAGTACTTACTACTTTTGCCCAGAACTCCTTAGGCACCTTGGCATTAGAGAGCATACATCGTGCTTTCTCCAGAAGAGTGTGGTTCATCCTTTCAGCTACTCCATTCTGTTGTGGTGTATGCCTAACAGTTCTATTTCTCAATACACCATGAATCTTGCAGAAATTGTCAAACTCTTCATTGCAAAACTCCAAGCCATTATCTGTTCGAAGACATTTAATCTTTTACGCCACACTGATTTTCAATTAATGTCTTTTAGTTTTTGAAATTCTCAAAGACATTTCTTTTAGTCTTTAAGAAGTATATCAAAACCTTGCGTGAAAAATTATCAATGAAAGTAAGAAGATAACTCTTTCCACCCTTGAATGGAACATGAGATGGACCCCATAAATCTAAATGAATGTAGTCAAGTACCCTTCGGCTTTGTGCTTGCCCGTGCTAAAGCTTGCTCGTTTCTACTTTCCTAGGACACAATGCTCACAAAAATCAAGTGTACTAATCTTCTCACCTTTCAAAAGGTTTCGGTTGCTCAAAATTGCCAACCCTTTCTCGTTCATGTGACCTAATCTCATAAGCCACATCTTATCCTTGTCATCATCTGATAACTGTGAGGTTGTAGTATTCGCAGTACCTAGAATGGTGCTGCCATAAGTACATAAAGACCACCCTCCAGTTTGGCCTTTAACATGACCAGAGAACCCTTGGTCACCTTGCAGATTCCACCTTCACTCGCATATTTGTATCCGAGTTTATCAAGAGTACCAAGAGAGATCAAATTCTTTTTCATATCAGGAACATGTTGAACATTAGACAACGTTCTTATGATAACGTCATGACACCGTATACGGGCTGAATCAATGCCTGCTATTTCACATACTGCATCGTTATCTATAAGTACAGACCCACTCATCTGCTTGTAGCTAGTAAACCAATCCTTCATACTCAACCTTTTCCTAGACTTTAACCTACCTATTTATTTGCCTTTCCCTCTTTGGCTCGAGCGACCTCTAACCGTCAAACCCTTACCATGGTCCTCTTTCTCACCATTGTTGATATGGTTTCTTAATTCATCTGAATTCAATGCTTGTCTTACCATCTGTATCGTGACCATCTCCTTACTGTACATCATTGAATTAACTATGTCTTTGTACGCCGGTGATAATGACAACAGTAGAGTGCACGTTAGTTCTTCATCTCCCATTTTAATATCTGCATGAGTAAGATCCGTAGCCAATTTATTAAAAGCATCAAGATGATCCTATAAAGTTGTACATGTCTTCATCTTGAAGGTGTGTAAACGTTGCCTTAACAACATTCTAGTTATTACTGATTTCTTCTGTTAGAGACCTTCAAGTTTCTTCCACAAACTTGCAGCTGTTTTCTCGATACTAACTACACATAACATGTTGTCTGATAAGGATAATTGAATTGTGCTAAACACATCTATCTCAATCTTCTGTTTCTCAGCCTCTTTCGTATTTTCTGGATATGAGTCGTCCAAAGCATAGACTGATCCTTCTCTCTATAACAATGCCATGATATTGATCTTCCAGATATTGAAGTTATTACATCGCCCATCAAAATTCGCTACCTCATACTTCATAGATGTCATAGTCTCCTCGTCTCCTAGATCTCATGACCTGTAGGCTCTGATACCAGTTGTTGGGCTAAAACGGCCCAAAGATACTCTTAACATGATGTGATATTGTTCGCTTTGGTCCAAGCTCGCACGGTTTT
Organism: Lycium ferocissimum; assembly: GCF_029784015.1. Classification (NCBI taxonomy): domain Eukaryota; kingdom Viridiplantae; phylum Streptophyta; class Magnoliopsida; order Solanales; family Solanaceae; genus Lycium; species Lycium ferocissimum. The sequence continues at coordinate 49,147,371 of NC_081352.1, forward strand.
TCCCAAAAGGCCTCACATCACTAAGAGTATCCAACACCTTATAAGTAGCTTCTTTTCTTCTTTTTTTTAGCTACTAATGTGCTACTTTGTTCGCACACCCAAACAATCTCCCCCTTGAACTAAGTTCCACATGGCTCATTACCTGTTACACCTCAAAGAAATTTTCGTTAGTGCACAGTGAATAGACTAACCAAGGGCACGAAGTATACGGTATTGCAATAAGTAAGGAATGACATTTGATGACCCTAATTAAGATTTCAAAAACATTCGAGGTAAGAGGAGAAAGTTTGCCAAGAGAAGGCAAGGCATACGATATGTATCGGAAAGAATTTACGAGTAACAAGTTAATGATGATTTAATAGTGTCTTGGAGGAGAGTTATAACGTCCCTTAGATTGTTAATGAGGTGTTAAACAAGTATCAAGAAGGTTTCATAAGGATTGGAGATCAAACGAAGTGACGAGAACAAGATCAGAGAAAAGATGGGTTATACGGATGATTATACGGTCCGTATAATGTTATACGGTCCGTATAATGGTCCGCAGAATTGTCACAGTGAAGGTTCCTCACTGATGGGATTATACGGACCGTATAATGTGCCGTATAATGGTCACAGAGGCGAGATGTTGAAGGGGTGATTTCACGGTCACTTATACGGACCGTATAAGTTTATACGGACCGTATAAGTGTCCGTATATTTTCCCGACGGATTAGATTTTTAAGTTATTAAAAAGGGGACCAATTATTAAAAAGGGGACCAAGTTCATTATTTCATTTCATTTTTCACCCAACACTGCAAGAACTCTCTAGAACCCTCTCCACTCTTTATCCATAAGAACTCAAGAGAAATTTATGATCAACTTCATCAAACTAAGAAAACCAAGTGTAAGAAACTCATTAGAGATCATCCAAGTCAAGAAATTTCATTGGAGGTGAACTAAGGTTTTGGCTCAAGTGAAGTATTTCCACCCAAGGGTCATTCCTACACCATCTAAGGTAAGTTTTATGGTATTTTCATGTTGTTTAAGGTATTGAGAAGTTGAAACACTTGGATTGTAGAAGAATATAGAACATGGGTCATGAATGTGGGAATAGTGTCATTTTGAGTAAAAGCTTGGATTGAGTCATGATTCTTGATGTGTTGTGATTATGGTTATGTTATAAATGATGTTAAGAACATGGGATAGACATTGTATATGAATGAATGTAATCGTGTGCTATGACCATGGATATGGATGATTGGAAGTGAATTGAGAAGTAAGGATAATGTAGGTGAATAAAGACCATTGTTATGATGTTGTGAATGTTATTATTGATGTTTGGGAGTTGATATATGATATGGAGGAAGTCGTATAAATAAAGGAGATGCTGTCCAATTTTCTCTAGCTTTAGTCATGTATGCTAAGCTATCGATTTTCTAATGATAAGTATAACTCTAATGAAGGTAGAAACGTGAGCATTGAAGGAGAACGTGCAAATGATAGAATAGTTGAACGGAAAGGTATGTAAGGCTAACCCTTCTTTCATAAGGCATGGTTCCTTGGCCAAATGTCTATTCTTCTATGAGCCTATGATTTCCTCCAAATGATGCTATCTTCAAAAGCTACTAAGCTCATAAATCTCGATATGTTACGATTGTACTAAATTCCTCCTATGATGAGAATCCTCTAGGGATAGATGTAATGAACGACGATAGTAATGATGCTAAAGATGCTTATGGGATTTTATGTATATGTGCCTATGTATGGCTATTATGAAACCCCGAGCTTCTATGGCCGGGTAGTATATATATATATATATATATATATATATATATATATATATATATATATATATATATATATATATATTGCGCGCGCACCACTGCAGTTGGGTACGGATAACCCTAAGCCTTGGTAGGGCCAGGTATGTATACTCACCGAGCCTTGCCATGGCCGGGTATGTGAAACACCGAACCTTCATGGTCGTGTATGCTATGTAAATGCTATGTATATGATATGAATATGAATACGAATATGCTATGAATACGGAAATGATATGAATATGAATATGTAAATGAATACGAGTATGAATGGAAATATGACTACGAATACTAATATGGATATGGAATGTAAACGAGTTCGGATATGGATATGGATGTATGTACACAATCACGCATTAGAAATGGGAAGTCTCTATGAAAAGCAAGTAAGTGTTTATGACGATGATACTACTATCTCCCATCCTATGCTATTTCTTATGTTGTCTATTGTGCTTTCATAATGATGTTGATCATGCTTTACATACTCAGTACATTCTTCGTACTGACGTCCTTTTGTTTGTGGACGCTGCGTCATGCCCGCAGGTGGACAGGGAGACAGACTTGATCCATAGTTTTATTACTCAGGGACTACATAGCGGAGCTCCATTTCATTCGGAACTACAACTTTTGGTATTTATTCTTTTGTGTACATATTTATGGGCATGGCGGGGTCCTGTCCCGCCTATATGATATGACATACTCTCATTAGAGGCTCGTAGACATGTGTATATGATTAGATGTGTTTGGCCTTGTCGGCCTATATTTTGGATATCATTTTGTTAGCCTCGTCGGCTTATGTACACCTATATGGGCATTGTTATTGATGATGATATATATGTATTGTTGCCCAATGGAATTAGTATGAATAATGGATGGAAAGTATGATTTAGCTATGTGGCTCACCTAGATATAAATGTGAAAGTATGTTAAGAGGTGCCTGGGTGGGTTAGCACCGGGTGCCCGTCGCGGCCCTCCGGTTGGGTCGTGATAATTCATGGGTCAGAGATTCAACATGTCTGTGTGCTACCCACATCGTCAGTGTATTTTACGGTCATCGAAGCCCAAAGGTTGTGTATGCGTCTTCAAAGCTATAGGTAGAGGTCATAAGCCGGCCTATAGACGGGCAAAGGCATTAAGACGGGCCCCATATCACACTCCGCCATCTTCATACTCGTCCCGCCAAACCATTGGCTCTGATACCAGTTGTTGGCACTGAAACGATAAAAATACAGTAATTAACGCAGTTCGGATCGATATGATCCTAGTCCACGGAGAACGGCCGACACTTTTATTAATATCAACGGAGAAAGTAAGCTACAAGATTGAATACTCTTAGGTTCTATGTTATGTCCTACTTAATAAATCCTAGCTAGCATGTATTTATACCACTAGGTCTAATTCTTTTCTATAAAGGATCTAAATCCCAATAACACTCGAAAACTAACAAAGAAAAAAATTTCCTTTTATTTCTTTCCGCTTTTGAGTAGAAAGTGGCTTGAATATCTTCTCAACTTTACATTAGCAAATATTGTCACAAAACTCTCGAGTTGCAACTTCTCTTAAACAAAGTAACAATCCACTTAAATATGCTTAGACTTCTTGTGACAGAGTGGATTTGATGTTTTTTGTAGAAAGTTTGGTTATCATAATAGATTGAGATTATTGCACCCGGGGGAGAATTTATATATAAAAAATGGTATGTGAACCCATGATTACCCGACTAAACTCGATATATTATGTATATAATTCTATAAATATATTTAATATTAACTGAAGGAACATAGTTAAACAAGATCGAGTGGAGCAGTGGTTGAGTGTTGAGTTTAATTACGTAGGGTTATGGGATCGAACCCTACTAAATGCACTTTTGCTGCATTTTTAAAAAAAATTAAAAAAAAAAAAATTCTAAGCAGCCTTTAATGTTTGGTCACTAAGTTGATGTCACTTAATTGAGTCCTCAACATCCAAATCGACAACCAGACTCTGCTTTTTTATTTTTTTTCAAGAAACCATATTTCATTTAAATAATACTACCCAATAAGTAATTCCCTTAAAATAGCTTCTTCTTCTTTTTTTTTTTTTTTTTTTTTCATCTAAACAATCCATGTCGCGGACCTCCTATTCAAAACTGAGTTACATAATTACAAAGAAAAAATAGGAGTATATTTACCAACCAATTGCCCTGCTTACGTGTAATTATAAAATTACTTCATTAAAAGAAAATCCGATTTGGTAACTGTAAGGTAATTTAGTTTACCAACCAATCAATGATTTCGCCCAATTTTAGTGAATGATGAATTAGTATCAACCAACTCGCTTATATTTTTATTCTCCATGCATCTACATGACTGACTAAGGCGTGAGAGGTGAGAAATTTCGCAGGACCTTGTGAACAATTTCAGAGAAAAGTGATCCTTAGGAGCATGTTAATTGACAAAATAAAAGTAAAGTTCTTGTTTCTACTTTGATTCTCTTGAGATATGTATGTTGTTAAAAAGATGAATAAAAGCAGATTCTGCAGAATCCAAAACTATTTTAAGGGAATTACTTGCATGCATGGCAATCCATGAAGCCCTTCAAGTTAATGCTAATTGCTTTAGGTTGAAGTATATCTAGCCCACAGAGCCAGGATTTTCACTTCGGGGATTCAAAAATATAAAGAAGTAAATACATGAAGAAGGCAAGGGATTTCAACATCTACTATATATACATAAGAAAATAATTTTAACTTTATATATAGGGAAAATACATAAATACCTCCCCCCCCAACCCAACGTATACTCGGATTAATTATGACGCACCCAACCTTTGTGGGCAATCTATTACTCCCGTGGCCTTATTTTTTCAGTATTTTTGAGGGCTTTTAGGTTGACATGGCACCAAAAATTTTTAATGCCCGGTTGCACAGTGGAGAGTGTTGCACACTCTCCGCCACATCGGCGCCACGTCAGTGCCACGTCACTGCCACATTGGTGCTACTTTTCCTTTCTTTTTTTCATTTGATTTTTCTTTTATTAATTATATTTACACTAATTAACCATTAAACCCTCCACTAATTTTATCTTCTTCATCACTAAACCCTTCTTCTTCTTCTTCTTCATTTCAAGAAATCAATCAATCCATATTCTTCCTCCATTAACACACACATTCAACCTATTTTCTTTCTCCATTAACACACACACACACACACACACACATTCAACCCATTTTTTCCTCCTTCAACACACACACTCAATTTCTTTCATCAATCATAAATATTTTTTTAAGAAATTTACCAAGCAATTTTCTTCCTCCATTAACACACACACATTCAACTCATTTTCTACCTCCATTAATGCACACACATTCAACCCATTTTCTTCCTCCATTAACACATACACATTCAACCCATTTTCTTTCTTCATTAACACACACATTCAATTTAATCATCAATCATAAAGAGCTTATTTTCAAGAAACATTCAAACCATTTTTTTCGTCCATTAACACATGTTCACACCCAATTTTGTCCCACCTTTCCTCCGAAATATCTATTTGCGCTTCTAGTATTTTTGGCATTTGCCAAGAGAAAAATTGTTATTTACATTTTTACTATAATTATTAGCTTTTATTAATACCTGCATTCCATTATTCTATCACGGTCACTAGGCCAATTATTATTACTACTTTTGCCATCGTCTTATCAATTCTTATCACTATTATCCTTATTATTATTATTATTATTATCATCATCATTATTATTATTATTATTTCGTTATTACTATTATTACCAGTATTATTATAATTCGCATTTTTTATCGTTTCAGCATTTTTACCATACTGCGCACACGCGTGGCATTTATTTTCGCACAATTAGATAATGGCATTTATTTACTGCCAACTTTCAAAAAATATTATTGCGCGGCCATTATGATGTCATATAATTCTATTTTGTGTCTGAACATTAATAAATACATACTTTTTATTAGATAATGTTTTAACACACATTAGCATATAGTTAATTGAAACTAGTCCTTTATTTAAATTTAGAGTCCATAATCAATCCCAAATTACTTGGGTCAAAATCTATTTTGTATAAGACCAGCCCATACTCTTTAAAAATCAACCAAACCAACCGACCCAACCAAATCACGTCTGACCCGACCCAATTCTCCTTTTCATTAACCTAATCCTAAAAAAAGCTTCTGATCCGCCTCCTCTTTCTCTCTCTCTTTCTTTCCTCTCTCTTCTTCGTCTCTCTCTTTCTCCTCGGCCAAAAATGGCGAATCACGAGGCTCTTTCGTTCCAATTTTGGGAAAAAAAATTAATGTGCCGATTTTCTTCGGGTCAGAGGTCAATGTTGGAGATTTGGACTTTGTTCTTTTCTTTCTGCCCTCTGATGTCGATCTGGAGAGTTTTTAATGGACTTCATCCATTTGTGAAGGGAGATCTGCTCTTTTTCAGTTTTTTGATCTCTCGGGTACAAATCTTTAATGAGTTTTGTTCTCTTCTTCGTGGTCTCAAAGACGAGATTTGAAAAGGGTCAACTGAAAATCCCGCCCAACATGGTGAAACCCTAGAAAGCCCTACTCGGATCCTATAAAAATGAGCGTTTTAGAGTCGAAAAGGGGGTCCTTTTTTTCGGCCGACTTCCCCTTTATAAACCTCAATACCTGGCATCTCATACTAATTGATTCCTCAAAATATTTGTTTTCAAAATTAGTTTATTTTTAGATCTCTGTCCATTTTAGTCGTGGAAGAGATTCGGTTAGTGCTAATCGTGTCATCTTGCTCCTGAATTCGAAGTAGGAGTTCGTCGAACCCGAGATCCCCTTTAGATGTTTTAATCCCCAGTTCATTGCACATAAACTTTTGAAAGGTAATTCTTCTTCCTTTAGATGTTTTAATTTTACTCGCTTTTGCCTTAATTGTTGTTTTAGTTAATTTGTTTCACGCCTAGTGTTTTAGATGATTACTAGTTAACTTTTGTTAATACCACTATAGATTCGAGATGAGTTAGTGTGTACTTTTTAAGTATTGGTTTGCTTTAGTTAATTATTTATGGTCTAACCACTCAGATTAAAGTTAGAATAGTATACATTTCATTGGTTGTTTGAATCATGTCGCAGTTGGTGATCTAGTTAATATGATCAGTGTTTCATTTTACTGACTAAATCATCTAGTTAATAGTGTTTTAGATGATTCAAGGTTCCCAAAAATGTCAAAGGGTCAAGAGCGCTAACATCGCGTTATTCGGTATTTAGATAGAGGAGGTTCGATTTAGTTTGCTAAGTCCTTTAGTAGATGGCCTTTGAGAATGTTAAAATAAGGTTAGTTTAGTGTGAAGAAGTCAAAACCAACAAGTAGCACATCAAACAGTATGTTTTAAGTATACCGAACTCGTATGTGTATGCCATTTAGCATTAATCCTGTCTTAGTTTATGGTCATACTGTCCAAATCCACTCAGATTAAAGATATTAAAAAAAAAAAATTGGCCATCAAATAGAATTGGTAGTCAGGAATGGATTGGATGGTCTGTTCTGTCTTAATGAGATATCATTAAACATCCAATATCATGTATGGCAACCAATGTCAAAATGTTATTCCTTTACACACGGTGAGTTCCTTGTCGCACATAAAAGCCCACATAGCAACTAACAAAGTCTAATCGAAATGTTACGTGTTCTACAACTAACCTCTACTCATAAAAATGGAATTGGCAAGGGTCTTTTTGCGTAGAGCCTCCGGTAAATATAGAATTGTTTGAATACGTCTAAGGACACCCATGTTTTTTTTTTTAAGATGCGAAAACGACTTAAAGAGATTGTTTGGTCGGTATCACAACTTATTTTCCAACCAATATGCCAACGTACATAAAAGACTAAACTAAAATACGGTCCAAAAGATTAAGTGAAGTTTGGATGTTGGTGATCTTTCATGTTAATAATTTCTGTTGAATAATGTATCATAATGTGCTTGCTTCATCTCCTTTTGTCATCAAGTCAACTTATACCTGTAGTCTAGTTCTAGCTAATTTGAAGTTTGAACATGCTATGCTATAGTTTTAAATGCTAAATGGCGGTGTAGGGAGACTATGTTGGTTATTTTTTAATAAATACATGTCGATTCATGCCACGATACTGTCTCGGATACTTCAACATCAACCCATATAACTCCATAACTATTACGTTCCAACATCCACTGCATTATTTCATGCATTTTAAGAAGAAAATAAAAGAAAGAGATCTTACGACCATTTTTTTACCCGAGAGTGAAGATTTTAACAAATGAATGGTCAAAATTTTTTTGATCAACACACAAAAGCTGCCTTCGTGGGTTTTCTGTCATTATCTGCTTCTGTCCTAAGTTGACTACATGCTTAAATTAAAGATATTATGGGCTCATTATATATTTAAGTGAAAAGATTCGGATACGTGTTCATCGTCCTTCTTATTTCAAATATGCGAAAGAACGAAGTTTTAAGTTGCTTGAAGTCTCTAAGGACATTTGTTATGGGGAGTATGTGTATATTTGTGTATATTTAGAGTTTGCTTTGATTAATACATTTGTGGGGAGATTGGTCGGTCATTATGGATTAAGCTCGAACCCTCGACGTATAAAATACCGTCAATTAAATAACCGAATCTGTCGGCCATGCACAAAAAGGGTGTTTTATTCATGAAATCCCTTGGAACTTGTGCGGCATCGGGAAGACGGGGGTAAGAGCTTTCCCCCGCCATACTAACCTAAAATACCCAAAAGATCCAAGTATCCTCATGAATGTGTATACATAAAATATACTCAAATATACATAGTATATACATAACCTTTATAGTTTTAAATCCGTTTTGAATATATATTTCGTTATATATGTTGGAAAAGAAAAGAAGGGGGACCCTATTTATCGATTGCATGCTAATCTTTTCTTTCGTTTTTATGCATGGTCATCACATATGAGTCCTAGAGACTCGTCTCCCTTCCGCGTTCGGTGTTGGGCCAAAGCCCAACGACGCCTCATTCCTCCCATCAAAGACGGAAGACGTAAGAGCTTTCCATGTCCTCATGAATGTGTATACATTTGGCATAATATTCTCTCCGTTTTGAATATACGTTATATATGGGCCGAGGCCCAACAACATATGAGTCAAAACGAATCCACAAAGAAAGATTATTATTGGGCCGAAGCCCGAGGCCCAACAAAGAATAAATCCACAAAGAAGATAGCCGAATTCCAAACGGCCGAGCTCGTTTAACTATATTTACTCTTTCACTTTATCTTGTGCATTTAATTTTATGTTGTCGACTAACACTTTGTTTTATTGTTGTTTTATTTTAGCTTAGATGAATTCTAGGGGGATTAGTATGGGAATTAGTCTTAACAACGAGTAGTTAATTCAAGGAAAATCAACGATTAATTCTAAATTTCATCCATTTTATTTTATTTATAGTTTTTGTCTTCATTAGAATAATTGATTTTCAAAAAGTACGACTACATATTTCGAGCTAAGGAAGCATGATTTGTTATTACCGTCTTAAAATTTCAAGATGTCACTAATATGTAAATGGTAACTTAAGTATTTTATAAACCTTGTTTCCAAGATTCATCTAATCATATATATATTTTTGTTTTTTAAGTTGAATATAGTTAAACAAAGTTAGTAAAAGCGAAAGAAAAACCACGACCTTTCTATCACATTTTAAGAAAACAAGCCTAGGTATTTTACATCACCATATTGATATAATATAAATTTTATCTAAAGTTCGCATTTACTAGAAAGCTATTATTTATAGGCATATTATTATATTTTCTGCGAGTTTCCATTTCAATAGCATTATTATATTTTCAATAAAGGCTTTAGCTACGTTTTCTTTTGGTATTCATTTAGCCTTTAAAATTTTCTCTTGTGCAAGTCATTATATTTTCTATAAATATTATGTTTAATAGCATTATATGCTTCCTTTCAAAACCTTAACATATTGATGAATTTTATTTTAAATAGAATTTAAAGCCTTCCTACATGCAAATCCTTATATTTTGCAAGTCCCATTTTCTTAAAATAACATTGTTATTTAAAGTTTAGCAATATTTATAGTTTATTTTAAATAGCATCTGAAGTCTCTTCTTGCGCAAATTATCCTACAAGTCTTGATTTAAATAGTATTTTTATTTAAAGCCATAGTATACTTTTAGGTCTTATTTTAGCGTTACTATATTTTCCTTTAAACTTTAGTAACATTATAAGCCGTTTTCTTAAATTTAAACATCTTATTTAACCTTAATTAATTAACCTAAGTTTGACCGGATAACCGTAGTTAACGGATTCTAAAGGATGCCTAATCCCTTCCCTTTAGGATAATCTAGAACCCTTACCTAGAATTGAAATTAAGCGGACCATTAACGGAGGTATAGTTAGATTTTACCTTAGTTAATAAATTAGGTGCCCTAATTCACCTTAAAATAAAATTAGGTGGCGACTCCTTAAAATAAAGCAAAATAGGAATCTCCAATATGTTGTACTCTAATTTAGCCCGTCTAAATGGGGTATAACAATACACTCATTCAATTTCATCATAAACCCCCCTTCTTCTTCTTCTTCTTCTTCTTCTTCTTCTTCTTCTTCTTCTTCTTCATTTCAGGCCGCCACCCCCCCAAAAAAATTCGAGATTGTACGGATATAGCAAAGAAACAAAACCAAATACTCAAAGTTAATTGTCTTCTCTTGATCAACAAGAATCTAAACACACACACCTACAAGACCCAGCAACACCAACAAACATAAATCCTAGTTTCTTCCCCCAATTTGCCTTCTTTTTCGATTTTCCATGAGATCTATCGTGCTTTTTATCGTTGTTTTTATCGTGGTTAGAGTGTTTACTCTCCAAGGTTATCGTTTTCGGAGCAAAATGCACAGATTTTGGAGGTGGTGGTGGATGGCGGTGGTGCTGACGTGGCGGTGGTGATAATGGTGGTGATAAAGGACTCACACTTTGCTGAGATAAAGGACTCACATTTCGCATTTGGGTTGGTCTCCAACTAAGCTAAATCTTCTCCAAAATCAATAAAGATTGAAGCTTTAACAATTGGGCATAAAGAATTAGGGTTTGAAAAATTGCACAGATTTATCGTGGTTAGAGTGTTTACTCTCTAAGGTTATCGTTTTCGGATCAAAATGCACAGATTTTGGAGGTGGTGGTGGATGGCGGTGGTGCTGACGTGGCGGTGGTGATAAAGGACTCACATTTTGCTGATAAAGGACTCACATTTCGCATTTGGGTTGGTCTCCAACTAAGCTAAATCTTCTCCAAAATCAATAAAGATTGAAGCTTTAACAATTGGGCATAAAGAATTAGGGTTTGAAAATCCGATTTGGTAACTGTAAGGTAATTTAGTTTACCAACCAATCAATGATTTCTCCCAATTTTAGTGAATGATGAATTAGTATCAACCAACTCGCTTATATTTTTATTCTCCATGCATCTACATGACTGACTAAGGCGTGAGAGGTGAGAAATTTCGCAGGACCTTGTGAACAATTTCAGAGAAAAGTGATCCTTAGAGCATGTTAATTGACAAAATAAAAGTAAAGTTCTTGTTTCTACTTTGATTCTCTTGAGATATGTATGTTGTTAAAAAGATGAATAAAAAGGCATTTTAATCCAAAACTATTTTAAGGGAATTACTTGCATGCATGGCAATCCATGAAGCCCTTCAAGTTAATGCTAATTGCTTTAGGTTGAAGTATATCTAGCCAGTGGCGGAGCCAGGATTTTCACTTAGGGGATTCAAAAATATAAAGAAGTAAATACATGAAGAAGGCAAGGGGGTTCAACATCTACTATATATACATAAGAAAATAATTTTAACTTTATATATACGCTGTAATTTTTTGCCGAGAGGGTCGAATGAACCCCTGGAGCCTACCTAGCTCCGCCCCTGTATATAGCTAGGACCCTTACTCTCTTAGCACTAAAGGCAGTGGTTGTATGCACAGCAGAAAAGCCACTGTATTTATTCTCCTTTTTAGCTTAGCAAATTTGGGCAATAGGATATATTACACCCAAAAAAAAAAAGAATAAAAAAGATAAATAGTAATGGATGTATTTTAATTTAATTTGGTTCAAAAGATAAATGAGAAACTTTTATATGGGTTTCAAGATATGGCCCAGAAAGCCTTCATAGTTCAACAAAAGAATTAGGGCTTGATAAAAGAGTGCAAAGTGTTAACTTCATTATATTGAAATTCCAAAGACAAAAGATTAAAGGAGAAGATTGAGGAGGAGATGGAGGCTTTGAAGAGTTGGGTTTATGGATTTCATTTTGGGAGGGAAATGGCTAAATGTAAAGGAGGGAAAGAAGTTTGAAAATTTGGTTGAAAGACAAAAAGAGGACTCTCGAATTAATGTACTAAACTTGTGTTGATAAGGGCATTTTCAAAAAATAAAAAATGGGAAGAGTGTTAATTACTATCTTCATGTAGTAGGTTACTGAAACACACACACATATATATGTAAAATTTGTTTGTAATATACAGTAATGCGCACGACATTGTCGTAATGTCATTTTTCGTGACTATCTCAACTATGAATTTTGACTCCAAAAGGCAGATCACTCCAATCTTTCCCGTGAAAAGCTCTGTGATATATACACTGCCGCAGTAATATTGCTCAAAGTCGTTTTTAGCTTTGAATTTTAATTCTAAACTAGTCTGAATACCTTTAATCTTCCTCAAATTTTGTATATAATCTTGTCTAGATGCTTCGAATGCATTCCAACCACCCATTTCTTCCAGCTACAGATGACCACCTTGAGAATTTTATGATTTATTGAGGGGTTGTTTGAGAAGAGAACGGGGTTGGTTTGAGAAAAATGTGTAGAAAGAGAGGCAACATTATAAAAGTTGCACGTTGCGAAATATTTTTAGGTAAATAACACTCTTTGTCTATTTGGAGTTACTCGAAATGGCCCATATTTCTAATATTACCCGAATGACTCTTTTATATATTATTATACACTTTTATACATGGTTGATATATCGTCTACAGCAAGTGTATAATGTTGTATATCGTGTGTATAAACATTCAAAAAAAAAAAGAAAAAAAAAAGAGCTGTCATGTGGATGTAAATTAAAAATATGGCTAGATGAATGTAATATTTTATGCTGGATTGTATATTATTGAAATTATCCCATATTTTTATGCTATAAATGCGACTGCCAATTATTGGCTAAGCGATGCCAATTACTCTTTAGAGTTGTTTATAATTGTCAATTGGGC
>NC_081352.1:49160523-49184209 GCF_029784015.1 Lycium ferocissimum
GTTGTTTTATATTTTTTTTTTAAAGGGGATGGAATCGGGGTTTATAGAATTCTCCCAAAAGGTTATAATCCGAAATATTGATCCCTTGTGACTATCGTTGCCCTGCATCGCCTTGCGTTAGATGTGTGACCGTGTTTGATTACTTATCTGCTTACTTGTTAGTTGCTTCTTGTTTATATGCGTGAACTAACCATTGTCGGCCTATGATACCTACGAGCCTCGTGTTGTGCTCATACTACTCTTTGCTAATCCTTCCGGGAGTGTAGAGTTATTTTCGTGAAGTGTTCGGAGTCTCACGACCGTTTCGAGGCATTCGTCAAAGACGTTTGGGTGAGCCATTGCAAGCCGCAGTCTTTCATAGATTTAGATTGTTCTCTATCTCTTAACAAGTCGATCCCGGTTTGAGTACGGTATCTATTCAAATCGTAAACTTAACTTGAAGCCTATTTTGTATGAGTCTAGACTTGATTTTGGGAATTTCTTATAATGAAAGTATTTATTACTGTACGTTATATCAAATTAAGCTGGATTATCTCAGGGTTCGCCTACCGAGGGTACAAACATTAATTAAGAAAAGGTAGCAACAAGTCTATGAACAAAAGGATAAAAACTTTGTTAAAAGATAATATCAAAATAAAAGAATAAAACTTTTGATAAGAATAAATGTTTTTTCATAAATATCAAAAGATAATAGAATATATATTTTTGATAAAAAAATTGTTAAAAGATTCTTATAGTATTAGAAGATAAATTAATCTTATAAATATTTTAAAAAATGGAAACTTTTGCATAGTTATGAAATGGAAATGGATTCCTAACTTTAGCAAATTGTGCCTGGTTGCATAGCGAAAATGGATTCCTAACTTTAGCAAATTGTGCCTGGTTGCATAGCGCATTAAGATTATGCGTTATCCAATTTAGTTGTTGTTGTTGTTTTTTTTTTTTTTTTAAAAAAGAAAAACCGTTAATGGATTTTAACGTGAGACGTTAACTCACTTTTATATAACGCAGAAAAAAGGTGCGCTAAAGGTACTTTGGTATCTCTTCTTTTTCTTGGGGTATTTTGGTTCAATTGGATTTTTATTGGTCATTTAGGTTCCGGACTCTTGTTTTAATGGCTAAAAATATCCTCCGAACTAAATTTGAGTCATTTATGCCCTTCTTTGTTATAAAAGTTAACAAATATATCCTTCATTTGACGAAAATACCAAATTGATTCAAATAACCCCATTTCACAAAAAATAACCAACTCCCATATTTTACTCGTCCCGACCCGCCTCCTAAAATAACCCAAGTCTTCCTTCTCTCTCATATTTTCTCCTCCAGCAACTTGGCTCTAAGCCCACCTCTCCGGTGAACTCACCTCCGTCCAACCACATTAAATTATGTGTAGCACAGAGGTGACAAGTGCACAATTAAAGCAGATTCCTATAATGTGAAAATTATCTATTAAGTACCATGTAAATGTCGGCTCAATTTCCTAGCTATTGTCATAAAGATCTTACAAGAATCGAATGATGCAGGAGCAGGTATCGTACTTATATTGCTACAAGCCTCTATAAATAGGCTTATTGTAGGAAAGTTTTCTTCATTATGTTATAGTATTATAAAAAAGATTGCTATTTTTAGAAAGGGAAAAAGGATCAAATTTGCTCCTGAACTATATATGTAAAATGGAATAAATTTGTCCTCCTTTAATAGTTGGGGTCAAATATGCCCTCGCTGTTATTACTTGGGGTCAAATTAGCCCCTGAACTATGCAAAATGGAATTTACCCTTATCTTTAAACAGTGGAAGCTTAGTATCCGTGACTCCACGTGTCACACAACTAAGGATTAATTTTTTAAAACAGAGGATAAATTTGACCCTTTCGCATAGTTGAGGGGAAAATTTGACCCTTTAGCATAGTTGAGGGGCAAATTTGACCATTTTGCCTAGTTCAAGGATCAAATTTCACCAATACCTCCTAATTTTGAGTTTTTAATTTTCGTTGTTCCTTCTTTCTCTCTGCCCAACACTACCTAACCACCAATCACCCTTTCTTCCTCCTTCCAGCTCCTTCCTCTTTGTCTCTCCCGACCACCATTATCCTCATCACCTCGCCACATATCTTCTCTTCCAGTTTTTTTTCCCTTTCTCTCTCGCCGTCACCCCATCACCACCTATACCACTAGGAGGAAATATGCTAAATGATTTAAACATGCAATATAAAATACTATTTTAATGAAGGTATATAGTTGCATAGGGATCATAGGAGGAAAAAAAGGGTGATTGGCGCTAGAGGTAGTAGCACAGAGAGAAAAGAGGAATAAAAAATTGTATAGCCGCATAGGTGTCAAATTTTATTCCCTTTTTTCTCTCTCCGCGACACTACTTCTACCACCAATCACTCTTTTTTCCTCCTTTATCCCCTATGTGGCTATACACCTGTACTAAAATAGTAGTCTATATTGCATGTTCAAGTCATTTAACACACTCCCTCCTAGTGGTGTAGGTGGTGGTTGAGTGACGGGGAGAAAAAAAAAAAAAAAAAAAAAAAAGATAAAGAAAAAGGGAAGAGAAGTCGGTGGTGGTGGAGGTGATGATGACAATGGCGGGAGGGAGAGATAAGGAGGAATTAAAAAGAGTAGTTGGTGGTAGAGGTAGTGATGGGAAGAAAGGAAGGAGGAACAAGAAATTTTAAAAAACTCAAGGAATGGCCAAAATTGCTCCCAAGCTATGCGAAACATTCAAACTAACCCTCCATTTTAAAATATTTATGATAACTGCGTGACACGCGCATCACCAAGTGCTAAGCTTTCACCGTCTAAAAATAACGGCAAATTTGTTCCATTTCGCATAGTCAGGAGCAAGTTTGACTTCAACTAGTAATGACGAGGGCATAAGCACGACCCAACCTAGGGCCGTGACAAGAGACCGGCTTACCGCTGAGGACTCAACCCTTGCTACTTACACTTGGAAATGGCGTTCAATAATTTTTTTTTTGAAGTTCTAGATAAAATACTAAAATCGAGATATAACTCAAACGCCTTGAAACGTACCAACATATATACACATACATAAATATATACATGGCATAGGACAAGGCGGGCCGAAGAGGCTACCGCTACCTCTGTACAATAACATAGTGACTGACAAGACCAAACAGTACCCATAATACCCACGCTGTTCGCAGACGTCTAAAAGTACAACTTGCAGAATATATACACAAAATTATACCAAAATAAGAACAGCCTCCGGAACGAGTGGAGTTGTCCGACTTCTAAAGCTGAATCCTCTCTAAGTAGCCGGATCGCCAAGTCGCGTCCCGTGCCTGCGCGGCATGAAACGCGACCCCGAAGAAAGGGGGTCGACGGAATATGTACCGAATATGTAAAGCGAGGATAGATAATAACCACCGCACAATCTAGGAAGAAAGAAGTCATAACCAACCCAATACCGCGACCTCTGTCAACAGAAAACATAAATAAATACACAAAGCCCTAATACAAGCTTTAATAAATAATCGCAATCTAACTAACGTTTTCAAGGTAGGTAATACAATACATCACACGCGCCGCTTCCGGCGAAATAATAATAATAGCCCCCCGCTCGGGCAATGGCCCTTCCGACCGCATCCGGCCCAATATCAACAATGGCCCCTCGGCATTGCCGCTCCCGCATAATAGTGATCACGGCCCCTTCGGGCGTATTATTAATGATAGTGTAAACAACATAAATAGTAAATGAAATGAAATAGTAAAACCTCGCACCCCTTGCGGAGTGGTTTTGGAAAAAATAGCACACTCAGGCATAAGCCAAGGCCATAGCGCGCCCAGACGTAAGCTGAGGTCATAGCACACTCAGGGATCAGCTGAGGCCATGGCTCACTCAGATACAAACCAAGGCCATAGCACACTTAGGCATAAGCTGAGGCCATCGCACCCCATTCGGAGTGGTTTTGAAAAGTTTAAATAATAAACCTCGCACCCCTCTTCGGAGTGGTTTTCTTTTAAAAGAAAATCAATTTTATGTTTCTTTATACAAAACTAGTTCTTTAGTTATTATTCCAAATAGAGTCAAGTGAAGCAATACACAAGTCTCGGGATCGTGGGCCCACCTCGGTCAAGTCGAGGCGGCGAACATGAATTACAACCATTAGGCTCCCTAAAGCCATCCATAAAGTTTCGGAGCGATTTGGTGCGTTTGCAACCGTTACAAAGGTTTAAGCATTCTTTTGACCAAAGATAAGGATTTTAGTTCAATTGCGCTGAATGAATAGTACTCAAATTTAAACTCGGTTTTCTATGAATAGAATAACCCCCGAGGCTCAAATCCAAACCTAGTTCACCTAAGACATGCCAAAGGAAGGAAAGGGTTAGCTTTACATACCTTGATCGCGCCTTACGCTCGTCTGAGCTCCACTCCCGTTTCTACCAAAATCTACAATTGGTCATAATTACCAAATATAAGTTACAAGCTTTTAAGGACTCAAGTTTAGATCCATATTTGCCTACCGAAATTTCGGCAGCATTTCCCCTATAAATTCAACATCCCCGAGCATCAAACTCGGCTTAAATGACAACAACCAATCCAACAACAACATCAACAACACCAACAATCACTACAATTCACGATATAACACAACTAATCTTTTTTTCAATATAAAACTATAGCTTCCATTCCGGCTTCACCTTTCCAACTTCATGTCAACATTCTTATATCCATTTACTAATCCAAAACCATTCAAATACAATTCGGGAAACACTTCATATCATTTCTACAAAATATTCGCAACATATACTACATATGCAAACTTTCCAACAAAGCCATGACACATCCAAAACTTTTAATCTTTAGCATGCATATTCATAGCATATTTCCATCTTTCAATTTCATCAACAATCATCATAATTGCATCTTAACAATTTCATTTCCATATTAACATAAAACTAGAATAAAATCACATAATTTCTACAACAACTTAACAATGGATTTTTCATGCCAACTTAAACCATTCTCTTTTCATTTACTCTCCAAGGATACAACAACACAATTAATACACTAAATAAATTCAATCCATCACCCTTCACTTCATGGCACCACACGGCCACATGGCCATAACACTCACACACACACACACACGGCTTGTACACCACACACACCCAACAATTCCATGATTTTCATGCAACTCTAATCACTATAACACATATACTCATTCCATAACACAAAAACATAGAATTCTTACCTTTTCCTTCAAATTTCCACTTTCGCAAACGGAGGTTTCTTGCTTAACTACTTATACCATGTCGAAGAGCACTTCAAACTTGTTAAGAATTCAAGAAGGAAGAGATTTTTGAATCAAAGACTAAGGCTCCAAATTTTTTTTTCTTTCTTTCTTTCCTTTCTTTCTCTCTATGGCCGAAGGCCTTCTTTTTTTTTTTCTTGATTTGTTTCCTTTCTTTTTCTTGAAGTTTCTTGAAACTAATCCCCTTATATAAATTAGCACATGGAAAATTTCCATGGGTTTGGGCCATGGCACCTTGGCCGGCCACCCCTCTCATTTGGGCCTTGATTTTTCTTTTTTTTTTTTTTGGCCCAACAATTCGTCATGAATTCTATTTTAAAAATTCCCGGAACTAATTTCCAAAATTCCAAGCTTGCCCTTAGGCCTTGTTCAATGTTCTCGTGTCAATATTTCTCATGAGCAACTTATATGCTAAATAAAATCAAAATATGGCCTTACTCCTTACAAGTCACATCTATGTCCAATTTTTCCCGAATGTGCAAAACACGGGATATAACATCCTCCCCCCCTTTAAAACATTCGTCCTCGAATGTTAAGTGAACCTTATGAGGTCTTATAGATAAGCGGGGAGGTTTATTTGTGGGTAGCACATATAAATCATTTGCCAATCAATATAACGAATTCGCTAACGTAGATTACCTGGTGGTGCATCCTGTCGAGCCTCTGGATCCAGTCTCCCCCCTAGCGCAAAGATACGATGTGGCCCCGTACTGGAATCAGGTGCTCTACCTCTGCCCCTACCTCGACCGGAGGAAGCCTGGGGTCCTGTCTCGGGGGCTCTTACCGAGGGTGACGATGCTGCTGCTGAGTTTCCAAGAACAGTATGGCCCACTCCTTGTGGACACTCTCTAGCATAATGCGTCGGATCGCCACAAGTATAACACACGCCACGCCGACATCGCCCCACGTGGCGTCTTCCACAAGTCGCACATTGGGGAGGGGGCATCACCTCCTGTCCTGACCCCGCCTGCTGCTGGGAGCTCGACGCATAAGGAAAATTTTGTCTTTGCCTAGAAAAAGCCTCCCTACCCCGCTGAAATCCTTGAAATCGCGAGGATGCGCTAGGGCGGGGTCTGCTTTCTCGGTGAAGCCTTTATTCGACCCTCCGACCTCGGCCCTCTTAGGGCCGACCACTATTCTCGCCCCGAGATAGCCTCTCGCCGACGCTTTCGATCTTCGATCCCCGGGCATAAGCTTGAACACGAGCTATATCCATACCCGGCCGCATGGAAACCGCCATACAAGCCTCCGTAACTCGGCTCTAATCCCCTCACATATTGATGGATTCTATCCTCCATATTCGCACAATAGCGAGGGCATATCTCGCTAAAGAATCAAACTCCACACTATATTCCCTAACGGACATGCTACCCCGCCGAGTTAAGGAACCGGTCAACTCTTGCCCGCCTCAATTCGGGTGGCATATGATGGCGCAAGAAGGCATCTGAGAATTCCTGCCAAGTCGGCGGAGGGGCATCCCTTCCTCTGGATAACTTCCACGACTGAAACCAATTAATTGCTATACCCTGTAGCCTATAAGAGGCTAGCTCAACAGACTCCGTGGCTGATGCCCTCATTATATCCAAAGTACGCTGCATACCATCTATAAACTCCTGGGGATCAGCATTTGGGTCTGTGCCTTTGAATTCTGGGGGATTTAGGGTAAGAAAATCTCGGGCCCTGGCACTAGCGGCTCTTCCAGGGTATTCATGGCCCCTACCCCCGCCGCCCAACCCGAGTAGTAAGTACATCGGGTTAGCAACCGTATAGCATCCTTCATCTCTTTTATTTCTCCTGGTTCTGGATATCCGGTCGGTGAGCTGGAGGCACTGGTGCAGGTGCTGGAGCTGGGGCTGGGTCAGCTGCCTCTCTGAGCCCTTCCGAAGATGAGGAAGTAGGGGAACCCTGGGACCGAAGGTGTATCCCAGTGCGAGTCTGAGCTCTGGTAGACCTGGGGGCTTGGCTACCTGCTTCATCCACAACGGCCTTGCCTCTCGGAGCCGCCTTCGCTTTACCCTTCCTAGGCATTACTGAAATCATACAGATTATTAGATTAGGGACTTTACTTACGACACAGCTCTATCTGCACGATCTTTACCATGAAAGAAAGAATGACACCCTATTAATGTCTCGTAGCTTCCGTTTATAGATGTGGTGCACAACACACCGATAAACAAGACTCTACTAGACACCGTCTGCGAACATGCCGAGGACTGAACTGCTCTGATACCACTTTTGTCACGACCCAACCTAGGGCCGTGACAAGAGACCGGGCTTACCCTGTCTGAGGACTCAACCTTTGCTACTTACACTTGGAAATGGCGTTCAATAATTTTTTTTTTTTGAAGTTCTAGATAAAATACTAAAATCGAGATATAACTCAAAACGCCTTGAAACGTACCAACATATATACACATACATAAATATATACATGGCATAGGACAAGGCGGGCCGAAGAGGCTACCGCTACCTCTGTACAATAACATAGTAACTGACAAGACCAAACAGTACCCATAATACCCACGCTGTTCGCAGACGTCTAAAAGTACAACTTGCGTAATATATACACAAAATTATACCAAAATAAGAACGCCTCGGAACGAGTGGAGTTGTCCGACTTCTAAAGCTGAATCCTCTCTAAGTAGCCGGATCGCCAAGTCGCGTCCCCCGTACTGCGGGCATGAAACGCGACCCCGAAGAAAGGGGGTCGGAATAGGATGTGCGAATATGTAAAGCGAGGATAGATAATAACCACCGCACAATCTAGGAAGAAAGAAGTCATAATCAACCCAATATGCGGCCTTCGCAGAAGAAAACATAAATAAATACACAAAGCCCTAATACAAGCTTTAATAAATAATCGCAATCTAACTAACGTTTTCAAGGTAGGTAATACAATACATCACACGCGCCGCTTCCGGCGAAATAATAATAATAGCCCGGCTCGATACAACAATGGCCCCTTCCGCCGCATCCGGCCCAATATCAACAATGGCCCCTCGGCATTGCCGCTTCCGGCATAATAGTGATCACGCCCCCCTTCGGGCGTATTATTAATGATAGTGTAAACAACATAAATAGTAAATGAAATGAAATAGTAAAACCTCGCACCCCTTGCGGAGTGGTTTTGGAAAAAATAGCACACTCAGGCATAAGCCAAGGCCATAGCGCGCCCAGACGTAAGCTGAGGTCATAGCACACTCAGGGATCGGGCTGAGGCCATGGCTCACTCAGATACAGACCAAGGCCATAGCACACTTAGGCATAAGCTGAGGCCATCGCACCCCATTCGGAGTGGTTTTGAAAAGTTTAAATAATAAACCTCGCACCCCTCTTCGGAGTGGTTTTCTTTTAAAAGAAAATCAATTTTATGTTTCTTTATACAAAACTAGTTCTTTAGTTATTATTCCAAATAGAGTCAAGTGAAGCAATACACAAGTCT
This sequence comes from Lycium ferocissimum, assembly GCF_029784015.1. Lineage (NCBI taxonomy): Eukaryota > Viridiplantae > Streptophyta > Magnoliopsida > Solanales > Solanaceae > Lycium > Lycium ferocissimum. The sequence goes on from NC_081352.1 coordinate 49,169,253, forward strand.
CGGGATCGTGGGCCCACCTCGGTCAAGTCGAGGCGGCGAACATGAATTACAAAGATTAGGCTCCCTAAAGCCATCCATAAAGGTTCGGACGATTTGGACACATTGGCAACGTTACAAAGGTTTAAGCATTCTTTTGACCAAAGATAAGGATTTTAGTTCAATTGCGGCTGAATGAATAGTACTCAATTTAAACTCGGTTTTCTATGAATAGAATAACCCCCGAGGCTCAAATCCAAACCTAGTTCACCTAAGACATGCCAAAGGAAGGAAAGGGTTAGCTTTACATACCTTGATCGCGCCTTACGCTCGTCTGAGCTCCACTCCCGTTTCTACCAAAATCTACAATTGGTCATAATTACCAAATATAAGTTACAAGCTTTTAAGGACTCAAGTTTAGATCCATATTTGCCTACCGAAATTTCGGCAGCATTTCCCCTATAAATTCAACATCCCCGAGCATCAAACTCGGCTTAAATGACAACAACCAATCCAACAACAACATCAACAACACCAACAATCACTACAATTCACGATATAACACAACTAATCTTTTTTTCAATATAAAACTATAGCTTCCATTCCGGCTTCACCTTTCCAACTTCATGTCAACATTCTTATATCCATTTACTAATCCAAAACCATTCAAATACAATTCGGAAACATTTCATATCATTTCTACAAAATATTCGCAACATATACTACATATGCAAACTTTCCAACAAAGCCATGACACATCCAAAACTTTTAATCTTTAACATGCATATTCATAGCATATTTCCATCTTTCAATTTCATCAACAATCATCATAATTTGCATCTTAACAATTTCATTTCCATATTAACATAAAACTAGAATAAAATCACATAATTTCTACAACAACTTAACAATGGATTTTTCATGCCAACTTAAACCATTCTCTTTTCATTTACTCTCCAAGGATACAACAACACAATTAATACACTAAATAAATTCAATCCATCACCCTTCACTTCATGGCACCACACGGCCACATGGCCATAACACTCACACACACACACACACGGCTTCTACACCACACACACCCAACAACTCCATGATTTTCATGCAACTCTAATCACTATAACACATATACTCATTCCATAACACAAAAACATAGAATTCTTACCTTTTCCTTCAAATTTCCACTTTCCGCAAACGGAGGTTTCTTGCTTAACTACTTATACCATGTCGAAGAGCACTTCAAACTTGTTAAGAATTCGAGAAGGAAGAGATTTTTGAATCAAAGACTAAGGCTCCAAATTTTTTTCTTTCTTTCTTTCCTTTCTTTCTCTCTATGGCCGAAGGCCTTCTTTTTTTTTTCTTGATTTGTTTCCTTTCTTTTTCTTGAAGTTTCTTGAAACTAATCCCCTTATATAAATTAGCACATGGAAAATTTCCATGGGTTTGGGCCATGGCACCTTGGCCGGCCACCCCTCTCATTTGGGCCTTGATTTTTCTTTTTTTTTTTTTGGCCCAACAATTCGTCATGAATTCTATTTTAAAAATTCCCGGAACTAATTTCCAAAATTCCAAGCTTGCCCTTAGGCCTTGTTCAATGTTCTCGTGTCAATATTTCTCATGAGCAACTTATATGCTAAATAAAATCAAAATATGGCCTTACTCCTTACAAGTCACATCTATGTCCAATTTTCCCGAATGTGCAAAACACGGGATGTTTAAGTACTTTGTGGTAAGCCAAGTCTTCAACCTATCTATACTTCAGTTAATTGACTTGACTTATCTGTTTTTAGTGTCATCATGAATCAGCTGGAAGCTCCTTATTTCTTAATCAGATTTGGCCTTTATCGTCTTTAATTTTATGTAAAGTTTCCGTCGTTAAAAATAGTTAAAAATAGTTACAAATAACAAATAAAGTTAAACAAGATACAAGTGCACTGTTTAATTAAGTGCAACGCAATTAGGCAAGAGTGCGTTGCATGCTTTCAGTTTTTCCTCTTCCTCGGTTCATTCGAAGAACATGTTATTCTTCCCTAAAGATCCAATTACATAATTTAACAGAAGAAGCAAAAATTGCAAAATAAATATGCGTTTGGCCATAGAAATCAAAACCATTTTCACTTTATTTGGAATTTTTGAAGTTGAAATTGAAGACGGAGTAGTGTTTAGTTATAGTTTTTGCAAATAAAATATTGAGAAAATAACCGTCTATGACTATTTAGGAAAAATAATTACCTGAAATAGCCCATGTTAGTAAAATTAGCCGAAATTGTCCAATTTGTACCCCTCACTTTAAAAGCCTGTTGTATATTTGTACCCTCACTACAATTGAAAAAATGTTGTATACAATTGAATTTTCTTGGATATAAAAACCTCTTATACATTCTATACATTGTTATACACTTTTATACAAGGTTGATACATTGTCTACTCCAGATGTATAAAGTTGTATATTGTTGTATAATGTTGTATATTTTGAAAAAGTGGCTATGCGGGGTGTAATTTAAAAATATAGCTATGCAAATGTAATTTTTTATGCTAGACTGTACATTATTGAAATTTTCCCACTGATAATATTTGGTTGTTTGAAGGTACTTTTTCTAAAAAAATATGAAATATGATTTATACCCTCAATTTTAAAAAAACTAGCAAAACCACTCAACTTGACTAATTTGCCCGAATTTATCATCCTTGTTATTCTTCCTCTATGCAAACTACATTTGTTAACTCTAATCCTTATTATTTTATGCAATATATAAAAATCACATTCGTTAATCTAATGCTTATTATTTAAATAAAATAAAAAATAAAATAAAAACTAATCAACTCACAAAGAATGTCAAGTTTTTTCCTATGAAATTTAAAATATTGGATAATGGATAGTAGTGTTGGAATTTACTAAATGTGGACTAACATTATTCTTAATTATTGTGATTTACAAAACGGGCTTAATAGATATAGTGGGGGACATGACTTAGGATAATTATATGTTGGATTCATTGTTGGGCCTGAACCACTTCATATATATGTATGGGCTGACAGTATTGTAGGCCCTGTTGAAAAACCTAATAAGCTTATTATGGGGAGGCCCATTAGGTCAAGGCTTGATGGCTATAACACTACAGAAAAGACGTTTCTTTACGGCAGTTTGCTCCTTCATTTTGCGACAGAATAGCAAGTGTTTAGACCTGTCGCCTGATAAGCTGTCGTAAAACCATTTTTCGGCGGTTTAGACAATCGCGAGAATAACCGCTGCAAAATATTATACAGCAGCAGTTAATATTAATTTCGCGGCGGTTTGTAACTGAACAAAAATTCCTTAAAGCTCGGCGGTTTAATTCAATTGGCGAAGCTGTCACGACCCAAATCATGGATCATGCGGGCACCCACACTAACCCTCCGTGGGTGGGCGAACCCTTCGGATAACTGCCTTAATTTGATACAACGCGGAATAAATACTTTTATTTATAAGAAATTCCCAAAATCTGGTCTAGACTCATACAAGAGCTTCTAAGAAGTTTACAATTTGAATAGATATCGACTTAACCGGATACGACTTACGGTAAGGATAGAGAACAACGAAATCTAAGGAGAGACTCGGGTTGCAATAGCTCACCCAAACGTCTTTGACGAATGCCTCAAAACGGTCGTGAGACTCCGAACATCACCTGAAAATAACTCTACACTCCAGAAGGAGTGTAGCAAGAGTAGTATGAGCACAACACTAGGCTCGTAGGTATCATAGGCCGACAATGGTTAGTTCACGCATATAAACAAGAAGCAACTAACAAGTAAGCAGATAAGTAATCAAACACGGTCACACATCTAGCACATGAGAAAGTCTTGCATTAACGATAGTCGCAGGGATCTCAATATCTCAGATTATAAGCCTAGGGAGAATTCTATAAACCTCGATTCCATCCACCTTTAAAATAAATACTCACAAACAACAACTCGATAATTCACAAATCAAGAATCAATCGAGAGAATGTGCCATGCAATGACATGAATGACCATTCAAATGAGTGCTATGCAATGCAATGTCGTGCTATGTAAATGTTATGCAATGCGGAGTCACCTCTCACACTCCACTCCCGTACACACATGCTATGGCAATGCCTCATAGTCATGACCCATGGGGGACCCGCGAAGTCCATGTACCACTCGCTCGAATATAACCTCGGATCACGAGCACACTCTCACGATCCCGGCAAAGACCTCGGGCATCGGACACTCCATCGTTCCCGGCAAGAAACCTCGGGCAACAAACACTCACAATCTCCGACAGAAACCTCGGAGTCTCTCTGTCACTCTCAATCTCCGGCAGAAACCTCGGAGTCTCTCTCGTCACTCTCGATCTCCGACGAGAAACCTCGGAGTCTCTCAATCACTCTCCTCACCATTATAACAACATAAGAGTAATATGAAAGCATGTCATGCATGATATCGATCCTCAATTATATCACCAATATGCAATAAACAAGTACAAGTCATATTATTGCCCACGGCTCAATCATCAATATTACCCTTCCCTTTCATAGGTGAGGGAGCTAGTATGTGATAAAGATACAACTAGGTGATAATTACATCACATAGCACATAGAATATGGGATGCATGCCTCGCATGGAATCAACCTCAATAATCACCGCAATCATAGGTTCCATAGATTCATACTAGGAATTGCAATTCAATATTCAATTCTCGGAATAACCTTCCTCTTCCATATGACCGGTGGGAGAACAAGAGAGAGAGAATTATATCAAATACATGAAATCACAATACAATGACAGCTCACATAACAATATCGTAATAATGGCGACGAGCCCACATAACGATATCACAATAATGGCGACAAGCCCACATAACATGGCAATACCAACCTAGATGGAATTTACCTCCACACCATGCCGAAGGCCTATCATGCTTTCCCCGTCAATCACTACTATTTACATACGTTTCGCTAATCCGGAGTCTAGACATAAAGTAAACCGTAACCTACCTCAATGCCGAATTGGGTGTCACGAACTTTCACGCCAAAGCTTTTTCCTTCGAAGTGCTTCCGATCGGACAAGGTCTTTAGTGCTTATTCGTCACACAATATGTGTACGCTACCCAATAATACTTCAACCTATATTAAGACGCCAACGACTATGGTTAAGCTACGGGGAGATTCAAACGTATTCTAACGTTAGTAACTCCTTTCTAGATGTTTAGGCGATGTTTTCTCTTGTATCTAAACCAACCACATACTACCAATACAACATCAATAATTATGTGTTCAATACCAATCCGGACAGCCCACACAATATTCTAAACAGCCTACATTCATAACATGCAATAACGATTCACATACGGCTTCGACATTCTCAAGTTACTTTTATTAGTTTGTAGCCTTAACGTTTGCATGTAACAACTTATAACAGCCCATCCAACATACAATATGATGTATGCTCTTAACTTATAATTATTCTTTCCAACTTAATGAAAACACAAGTCCAAAACAGTCCACTACCACAACATGTCCAAAGTCCTCTAACCGACAACATAACGATGTTCGGAATTCTTGCAAACGTTTACGAACATACTAAGCCAACCACATGCGATTTTTATACATCATTTCATGTCTTCTTTTCATATAATTTTAGTAAGTTATGACCAGCTATCCACACGACAAGTACAACATCAATTCATACGCAACTACGCTATATCGTCATTTTTATAATCCTTATAACAACTCACAAATGACTTTAGTTTCAACTCCAACCATTAAACACCTTCATTTCCATCATAAAATTCATGATAATAACAATCAAAATATCAAGTAAAAACAGTTCACTAACTTCTTCACAAAACAGCCACACACACGGCTACACCATGCTTCAACATCGCTCACATAAAATCATAGATTCAACCATTTTCATACTAACATAACTTCACCTTTAACCTTCCAATTCTTTTCATTCTTTTTACCATGAGATCTATGATAGTAACAACCATATTTGTTAAAGAAAATCAGTCCATTGTAATTATGCCAAGATGAATGAGCAATATTTAATGTGAAATGATCCCTCCACCATGTTGGGTCTTCCTAAAATAATGTATACTTTCATAAAGTAGTAGATGCTTAAATATTCAAATGCATGCTTCACATGGATGCCTTATTTTCAGTCACTTGGCTGAATTCCACACTCTTTTCTTTCAATTTGGTTGTCCACAATATAATGTAAGTGTAGTGGATGAATCACATTTAAATGTATATTTGTATGTCTCCCATAGTAGTCTTATTTAAGATGACTTTGAGTCATCTTTTGGACATGTCATGTTAATGCTCATATTGGCTCATTGTTGCCACTAATTTTAACTTAACACCACAATTAAGTAGTTCCTAATTTCCATTAATGCTTCTATACCAAACAAAATTTGTAGATAAATTGTGACTTCAAACGAAATCGGAAGTTAAAGTCTCTACTTTGTATCTTGAGATAGTCTTAATACTCAGCCCGACTTGAATCATCCATATCTCCTTACCCCGATATCATTTTGACGAGCTGTTTGTTTCGTTGCAAACTAGACTCGATGAACTTAATTTTAGGCTTTTGAAACACCTTAAAACTCCTCATATACTAGGAGATATGCCTCCTACAATATAGGCTAAAATCGGGTCCGAGATTTTACTGAAATTGTTCCGATTCATTTCGTTTAACTTCTAATCCTCTTCCAACCTCATGTAACCTCTTATACATACATATACACAGTCATTTACATCCATAACAATTCATATACATGTCTCGAAGGGTCCGTAGAATCACAATAACCATAAGTAGAACTCACAAAGCTTCGACGAAACTCCAATCGAAAAAGTATATTCCTATCTTTTGTCCATCTTCTATATCATTACTAATAATCTCAAATACTTTAAAAGGTCACTCACATTACCTCATATACATACTCATAACGCGATTTCAAATCCTTTAGGTTACCATGTCACCTCGAGATACTTAAGACAACCATATTTATAACGATATTCTTACTAACTCGATTAACTTTCCTTGAACCTTCTTAACTCATTCTTTCTTGTTTTAATACAAGTAGCACGGATTATTATGGAGTGTGACATTCTCCCCTCCTTTAGAACATTCGTCCTCGCATGTCAAATGAGGACTAAAACTCATCAATTAAATAACCGAATCACCCGTTATCGCAGACTATAGACAGCAAGATTTGACCACGAAAAGGGTGTTTTAGGAATATTATGCCTAAAAGTGCTAAACGACCAAATGGGTCGTTACATCGATACCAATTAAACAATCGCTCGTCCTCGAGCGACAAGAGAGAATGAAAGCTGACGGTAACTAAAGAATCCTTGATAGGACAATGCGGGAAACCTCTACGGAATGCATCATAAACATTTCTCTCTCGCCTTACTAGCCGGAACTCCCTCTAACTTAGATAAAAGACCTAATTTTCATATTTCCAAATTCAAATTTTCCCCCATCTAAGTTTTCGAATGAGAATTATCGGAAAGTTGTGCAAAGGTTAAATCTTGAGGATTTCTTTGATTTTGAATACAATGACTTAGGGTTGACCAAAGGCCAGCGAAAAAAAAATAAAAATAAATATATATATATATATATATATACACGGTTAGTTAGATGTGTATGGTTCGGTATAGTTAAGTAAGGGGTTGGTTATTCATACGTGAGCACCTTTTTGAGGACTATTGAATAAGGCATGGGTCAATGGAATTATTTACGGAATCTAATGATGATGGTGTGACTAGTACTAATGGTGAAAGACTTTTAGAGATCGGTGATCACGTTAGTGAACTTATGAACTAAGGAGAAAGGGGAATTATTTCCATTAAGAGAGTACTATGAAAGCATGTCATGCATGATATCAGTCTCAATTATATCACCAATATGCAATAAACAAGTACAAGTCATATTATTGCCCACGGCTCAATCATCAATATTACCCTTCCCTTTCATAAGGTGAGGGAGCTAGTATGTGATAAAGATACAACTAGGTGATAATTACATCACATAGCACATAGAATATGGGATGCATGCCTCGCATGGAATCAACCTCAATAATCACCGCAATCATAGGTTCCATAGATTCATACTAGGAATTGCAATTCAATATTCAATTCTCGGTAATAACCTTCCTCTTCCATATGACCGGTGGGAGAACAAGAGAGAGAATTATATCAAATACATGAAATCACAATACAATGCTCACATAACAATATCGTAATAATGGCGACGAGCCCACATACTTGATATCACAATAATGGCGACAAACCCACATAACGGCAATACCAACCTAGATGGAATTTACCTCCACACCATGCCCGAAGGCCTATCATGCTTTCCCCGTCAATCACTACTATTTACATACGTTTCGCTAACCGGAGTCTAGACATAAAGTAAACCGTAACCTACCTCAATGCCGAACGGTGTCACGAACTTTCACGCCAAAGCTTTTTCCTTCTGAAGTGCTTCCGATCGGACAAGGTCTTTAGTGCTTATTCGTCACACAATATGTGTACGCTACCCAATAATACTTCAACCTATATTAAGACGCCAACAGCTATGGTTAAGCTACGGGGAGATTCAAACGTATTCTAACGTTAGTAACTCCTTTCTAGATGTTTAGGCGATGTTTTCTCTTGTATCTAAACCAACCACATACTACCAATACAACATCAATAATTATGTGTTCAATACCAATCCGGACAGCCCACACAATATTCTAAACAGCCCACATTCATAACATGCAATAACGATTCACATACGGCTTCGACATTCTCAAGTTACTTTTATTAGTTTGTAGCCTTAACGTTTGCATGTAACAACTTATAACAGCCCATCCAACATACAATATGATGTATGCTCTTAACTTATAATTATTCTTTCCAACTTAATGAAAACACAAGTCCAAAACAGTCCACTACCACAACATGTCCAAAACAGTCTCTAACCGACAACATAACGATGTTGAATTCTTGCAAACGTTTACGAACATACTAAGCCAACCACATGCGATTTTTATACATCATTTCATGTCTTCTTTTCATATAATTTTAGTAAGTTATGACCAGCTATCCACACGACAAGTACAACATCAATTCATACGCAACTACGCTATATCGTCATTTTTATAATCCTTATAACAACTCACAAATGACTTTAGTTTCAACTCCAACCATTAAACACCTTCATTTCCATCATAAAATTCATGATAATAACAATCAAAATATCAAGTAAAAACAGTTCACTAACTTCTTCACAAAACAGTCCACACACGGCTACACCATGCTTCAACATCGCTCACATAAAATCATAGATTCAACCATTTTCATACTAACATACCCTTCACCTTTAACCTTCCAATTCTTTTCATTCTTTTTACCATGAGATCTATGATAGTAACAACCATATTTGTTAAAGAAAATCAGTCCATTGTTCAACTTTGAATTATGCCAAGATGAATGAGCAATATTTAATGTGAAATGATCCCTCCACCATGTTGGGTCTTCCTAAAATAATGTATACTTTCATAAAGTAGTAGATGCTTAAATATTCAAATGCATGCTTCACATGGATGCCTTATTTTCAGTCACTTGGCTGAATTCCACACTCCTTTCTTTCAATTTGGTTGTCCACAATATAATGTAAGTGTAGTGGATGAATCACATTTAAATGTATATTTGTATGTCTCCCATAGTAGTCTTATTTAAGATGACTTTGAGTCATCTTTTGGACATGTCATGTTAATGCTCATATTGGCTCATTGTTGCCACTAATTTTAACTTAACACCACAATTAAGTAGTTCCTAATTTCCATTAATGCTTCTATACCAAACAAAATTTGTAGATAAATTGTGACTTCAAACGAAATCGGAAGTTAAAGTCTCTACTTTGTATCTTGAGATAGTCTTAATACTCAGCCCCGACTTGAATCATCCATATCTCCTTACCCCGATATCATTTTGACGAGCTGTTTGTTTCGTTGCAAACTAGACTCGATGAACTTAATTTTAGGCTTTTGAAACACCTTAAAACTCCTCATATACTAGGAGATATGCCTCCTACAATATAGGCTAAAATCGGGTCCCCGAGATTTTTCGAAATTGTTCCGATTCATTTCGTTTAACTTCTAATCCTCTTCCAACCTCATGTAACCTCTTATACATACATATACACAGTCATTTACATCCATAACAATTCATATACATGTCTCGAAGGGTCCGTAGAATCACAATAACCATAAGTAGAACTCACAAAGCTTCGACGAAACTCCAATCGAAAAAGTATATTCCTATCTTTTGTCCATCTTCTATATCATTACTAATAATCTCAAATACTTTAAAAGGTCACTCACATTACCTCATATACATACTCATAACGCGATTTCAAATCCTTTAGGTTACAAGGTCACCTCGAGATACTTAAGACAACCATATTTATAACGATATTCTTACTAACTCGATTAACTTTCCTTGAACCTTCTTAACTCATTCTTTCTTGTTTTAATACAAGTAGCACGGATTATTATGGAGTGTGACATTCTCCTCCTTTAGAACATTCGTCCTCGCATGTCAAATGAGGACTAAAACTCGTCAATTAAATAACCGAATCACCCGTTATCGCAGACTATAGACAAAGAAGATTTGACCACGAAAAGGGTGTTTTAGGAATATTATGCCTAAAAGTGCTAAACGACCAAATGGGTCGTTACACATGCTTTTACTAGCATCTACCTGCACTTGTTTCGCGGCAGTTTAGGTTCATTTATGGCAGTTTAACCAGTAAAATTAAATATACAATAGCGGCTTATGTCAATTTACCGACTTTAACCACTTTGGGTTAAAAATTTTTGCTTTTTGTACTAGGAAACACCAAAATATTATTAGAGAAATCTATATAGTGTAGAGAACATTTGGCCTTATTTACATTTAGCAGCTATACTTTGCCCAAACTATATCTCATAGCTAAATCTTGTATGTTAATTACATAAGGTAACTAGTATAATAAAATTATATTGTATTTAGAATTAAAAACTATTTTCTCTCTATTCTCTCACAATCTCCTCCCAATTTTCTTCATTTTCTCTCTCCTCCATCACCTCTCTCTCTAAGCCGTCATTTTCTCTCTCCTAAATGATCCTCTCTCTAAGCCGTCTTCTTCTACTGTTCCGACAACCACCACCGCCGGCGAACGAATCCGAATAATACCCACTCATAATATACCACGGAAAATCTTGATACGAATTACCAACCCGACCATCCCTCCACCGTTCTCAAATCACCACCCCTTCTCCGAACTACCCTCCATTGCCATCTCCGTCCAAACCTAAAATCCTAAATGAAACCTAAGCTCGAGCCAAATGGCTAATCTCTAGTATGTTGGATGTATATATATATTATCCTATCGATCTCTCTCTCTCTCCCCTTTTCTCGATGCTCGACATCATGTGGAAAAGCATTTGTATTCATTATTTTCGAGTTTTTGGTTAATTTTTTAGATTGTATTCATTTTATTGTTTTGTATTTTTTTTAAATATGTTTTTGTTAATTTTTAGTGTATCTATGTTTTATGTATTCAATTTTTAGTGTATTACTTGTTGCCTTCACTAAAAAAATCTATGTATGCAACAAGTCAATACAATATTTTTTATAGTTTTGTTGTTTGAATACCAGGGATTTTTATATACTTATAAATGAATAGCAATGTAAAAGTAGCTATAGATGATATACAACATAGTTGAATACATTTGACATGAATATCATGCAGGAGTTATTTACAATTACCTTGCCGATACGATTCTAACGAATCTTTGAAATTTTTTACATCAATGGGATTCATGGAAGTGTGCCCTCTTAATATAAAGTGGAACATACAGCCATTTTTTCAATATCACTTCTAACCTTTATAAATATAAATAGTATCTATGGCAAAATTTTAAAAAATGAGTAGCCATTTATGTAAAATTCCCTTTTACATATCCCATAGGGCTCCACTAAACGGTTTAAAGAATACATAAAACTAATCCGTTATATTTATGTTAATTTAAAAGGCCAAACCGATACCATATAAATAAACATTGAAAAGCCAAAATCTCTTCAAATATATTTATAGCCTTGCAATCTATTCAAAACTGATAAATAAGATGTCCAAATTACTAAAAGCCACAAAAAAACCGCAGACACCTCATCCTTTTTTTTCTTGCGAGATGTAGTGTAAATATAAAAGGTCCAATCGTTTTTCAACCTTCCCCAAGACTATGGTAGAAATTCGTCTTTCTAATCTTTACCAGGACCCGCGATGAGAACCGAAATTTATACAATAGTCTAACAATATTGAAGTAAAGAGCGATTCCGCACTTGAGAAACAAATCTTAACGAGTAATAATCTTAATCTTGAATATAGTTGTCCTTTGATCTATAAAATCCTAGCTAGGCTATTATAAAAGCCCATATTACATTCTGTCATCATAGTCCTAATAAAATAATTAAGATTCCAAACAATTTAGCTACGGAATAAATTTAGAATCATCAGAAGATAGTTGGGGTCATGAATGTCTTATATATACGTTCAATATCCAAATCCATCTTGAAGAACTGATGTATGCTGATATATTAAATTTTTTAATCTCTGATAAATCTCTTAAGACGTAGCTGCTAGATATATTTGAGTACTCATGAATTAATTAAATAAATAAGGGGAATTTTTAAACTCAAGAATTGTATTATAGGAACAACCGATTTCATGTTTGGGACTCAAAGGGTCTGGTTTGACGATTTTGCATTAAACTTTGGCTCCAGGACTTGCATCCTTTTTGGCTGAACTTTGGTATCGCATGATTTAATTTCGTTCCTGTTGTTGTCTTCTTGTTCTTAGATTTGTACAGTACTTGGTTCAATTTTGATGACAAGATTGTGAACCCCAACACTTATAATAATGTTTAATATAAAGAATCGTAGTCTGCAATTTAGCAATGATAGACCCCCCAAAAAAAAAAAAAAAAAAAAAAAAAAAAAATAATTCTTGTGGCAATATGAATATCTGCAGGACGTCGACTTTAGCTCTATGAGTGGCGGCTTGAGATATGCATAAGGGTGGAATATTTGTTGAAAAAGATTCCCAGAGAGGCACCAATTGTTTTTCCTTTTGACTAATGATTTTGATGGATGATCTTTATGGTCAGACTACTTGCTTGGTCCGACAAATAATTTACTCCCTTTAGTACGTCATATACTACCGTTTTTCTGCAAATTTAAAATGCAAGTCTTGGTTAATTAACTGGCTAAGGACAATGGTTTATCCTAATATGATAATTGTCAATATGGCTATTCTTAGGCCAAATACACTTTTATACCTAACATCAATAATGTATGTTAGGCAATTCGTTACAATTTACGTGAATCTTAGAATTTAAGAGATTTTTGTTGTACATATATTTATTTTGGCATCATGTGCTTCTCTAGTCCACCGTGTGGAAATTCACGTGGTCCATTGTCTCATTAGCGCCTGTTTGGATCGGCTTATCCGTTTTTAATGCTTTTTATAGAACACCTACAAGTATTTTTGTAGTGTTTGGAGTAAAATAAAAATGTCTCATTTAAGAGCTTGTTTTAAGCGAAAATGACTAAAACAACGTATATCATAATTTTAACACGCATTTTCATTATAAGTCACAGCCCAGGTTTCACGCAGCTCAAATTAGTCTTGTTAAGTCAACAATCAAGTAAATTTCTTTACTTTCCTTTAAACTAGTGTATATGTATAAACGCTTAATCAACAATGTAAAAAACAATAATCAATTTGAAAATTATAAAGTCTTTTCATAATTTAATGGAGATAGTTTAACAAATTAAAGAAATCTATATATGATATTTTTATTAAGATAAAATTACGATGGACGATATGTAAAATTAACAACTTTTTTATTTGTATATGTATGTATTTGAGGAACGTAACATCGTTTTTGAATCTTTGACTAATACTTATTGTAAAACGGCACACGCAATATTTCGTCACATACATATATACAATGATTTCAAAAATTTCAAGATAGATAGTAAAACTTTTGTTGTTTAATTTTTTTTTTATTCTATTCAAACAACAGAAAACATAATATAAAATATAAAACCTATAAATATGAAGAAAAATGGGAAACATGACATCGCAAGTCGTGGTGTCTTCTCTTATTTTTTCCATTCTCATTTTTTTTTAATTGTTCTTCTAATATCTTTCTTTCTATATTCTTTAATAAACCCCCTTTCTCAAATTCTCATACTCCATAAAAGCTATAAATGAAAGATCAAGTAGGACAATTGAGGGGAAAAAGTAGATGAAATCATGAAATCCAGCAAAGGAAGTAAAATGTAATAAGCAATCCATAATCACTTCTTAAAACATCAAATGAACTACATCATAAGCTATCGAAACACAATTTCCACTACATTAAGTTAAAAAAATAAAGAAAACCCTGAAACAAATAATTGAAACCCATTAAAAGCAATACTATGCGATGAACATACTATGCGATGTCCATTTTGTTCACGAATAATAAAGTCTAACAGATTAGGTGAAACCAGTGGCGGAGCCAGAATTTACACTAAGACGGTTCAAAAATATAAAATAATAAACAAACGAATAAGCTAAGGGGGTTCAGCGTTGTAACGACCCGTTTGGTCGTTTAGCACTTTTATGCCTAATATCTCTAAAACACCCTTTTTGTGGTCTAATTTTGGTATCTATAGCTTGCGATACCGGTGATTCGGTTATTTAATTGACAAATTTTAGACCCCGTATTTTATACGTCGAGTGATTGACGAAAGAATCAACGGGAGATAGAAACCTCGGATTTACTTAGTGTAGAAATATTATTGGAGATTAGGATTTATTTAATTGTGATTAAAATATTAAATGAGGAAATTGTAGTTGGTATAAAATAACGCTAGTGGAAGGAT
>NC_081352.1:49184309-49258872 GCF_029784015.1 Lycium ferocissimum
TTTAAACTTTTGAAAATTTAGAATTAAGTTAATGTTGTCCAAGTGGGAGAATGTTGGAATTTACTAAATGTGGACTAACATTATTCTTAGTTACTGTTACAAAACGGGCTTCACAGATATAGTGGTGGACATGACTTAGGTCAATTAATTATTTGTTGGATTCATTGTTGGGCCCGAACCACTTCATGTATATGTGTGGGCTGGCAGTAGTGTAGGCCCTTTGGAAAAAACCTAATAAGCCTATTAAGGGGAGGCCCATTAGGTCAGGTTGCGGATGGAGGCCAAATTGATGGCTATAAATATATGGCCGAGGTCCTTCTCATCTCCCCTCAACCTTAAGGCAACCATCTCAGTTTCAATGCCTTTATATAGCTTGCTAAAAATGTAATGATAGAAGTTTAAAGGATAGTGTACCTCTTGTTCTAAAAATCAAGGAGGTCGTGGTACTAAGCCCCCCTCCAAGCCTGTGCAATTTTTTGGTAATAGCAATGAGAGGAAGACCATCTAGTCAATCGTCAATCGCTATCACGTACGGAACGTGCTTTCGCATTGATTAAAAAGACGACTTAACAGGTACGCATCTTTATCTCGCGTTCTTATGCAATAATCCTAGGCTATTATAAAATTAACTTACAAGTAGAGCATGCAACATTTTGGTGGCTAATATAAATGAGGTCATTTTTATAAATATAAAAAATTAAAGTAAATTTTGAAAAAGAAAAATAAATGAAATTGTCCAAAACTGAAAGTGAAAACAGGATTTTAGATGTTTTCCAAATTTGAAAATACAACTTCAAGTTGTATTTGAAAATTTCATGGCCAAACGTGATTTTCAAATAAAGTGAAAAAAATCGAAAAAAGTGAATAATTCTCAGGGCCAAACGGGTAAGAGTCTCATATTAAACAAGTCTCTCGACAAAACTCATATATAAAGTTAGCTTCTTTTTATAACCCTAAAACTTCAAGGTCATTGACGCATGAAAATCGGTGAATTATGGGCCC
Organism: Lycium ferocissimum; assembly: GCF_029784015.1. Taxonomy (NCBI): domain Eukaryota; kingdom Viridiplantae; phylum Streptophyta; class Magnoliopsida; order Solanales; family Solanaceae; genus Lycium; species Lycium ferocissimum. The sequence goes on from NC_081352.1 coordinate 49,185,312, forward strand.
GCCCATTATCCTTTTCTACTCAAGTCTACTTTGAATAAATACAAGATAAAACATTACAGGGAAAAGGGCCAAATATACCCCCTCTACTATTGAATATTGGCCACATTTGTCCTCTGTTATACTATAAGGCCAAATATACTCCTACCGTTGGCAAAGCATTCAAAATTATCCCTCATTTCTAACAGATTCCCACATAAGCAAGCCTAGTAATTGAAATTGGTGACGCGAACGCCACATGACATTTAACTTATTCTAAAAAAAAATTAAGAAGTTTTAATGTTTTGAGTGAACAAAAATGGGGAGGAAGAGGAAAGAAAGGGTTTGCAGAGAGTGAAGGAAAAAGGGAGAAGAAAAAGAGGCAACGGGCATTTTTTGGTGGTGAGTTGGTGTTTTTTGGTGGCTGGTCGGGCTTTATTTTCTAAAATATTCATTTTTAAAAAAAAAAATTAGAATAAGTTAAATGTCATGTGGTGTCCACGTCACCTAATTCCAATGACTAGGCTTGCTTATGTGGGAATCTGTTAGAAATGAAGGGTGTTTTGGAATACTTTGCTAACGGTAGGGATACATTTGACCCTATAGTATAACGGAGGACAAATGTGGCCAATATTCAATAGTAGAGGGGTATATTTCGCCCTTTGCCCAACATTATATTTGAAAAGGATCACGGGTGTATAATTAATTAATTAGGAGGATTTTGGTAAACTGTCTACCTGGTCAATAATGTCCCAAGAAACTCTAGTAGTGTGTGTTGCACGGTTGTAATATACCAGCTATTTTAAAGGGTGTATGCCTCTTTCTATTGAAGTTCGTCTTGTCTTGTAAATTGTAATTAATGTCAGAATTTTGCGTCGTGTGAAATGGAAATTGCCAATATCCTCTATCAACAACCGTTGCTTTGAATTAGAACTCATTAATATGTGTATGCTTTACAGAAGTTAGAGTTCCCTTATCTTAATCTGCCCCATTCGTACGTCATTCATAGTTGCCTAGAAAATAACCACAAATAAAAAGAAAGGAATTGTATTGATCACGAAACATGATGACTAATTGGATGTCTTGATGCATGTGAATTACTGGCCTCTTTCTATAATTTTAGGCAATCCTCGCCTCATGAGTTAACTTTTGGGGTTGAGTTAGACCAAATATTCATTTCTTATCATGTTATCATAATCAGACTCATCACAATTCTTCGTTTACCCAATTTTGGGCCCCCATGTTATTTGTTTACGTCCTATTTGACAGGTTTGGACGTGTAGGGGTGTTAAATTTTCCCACATCGGTTGTGGTATAGAATATGCTCTCTTTATATAGTTTAGGATAAGCCTCAATTGATGACCCGTTAGTTTGAGTTCCCATATTATGTTGTTCATGTTCTAGTTCACATATTTGAGCATGCGATCGATATTAAGTTATTCCACATCAATTGTGTGATAAAAATGTATTTCCTTATATAGTTTTGGATAATCCTAACATAGTGACCTGTTTGGAAACAAGGAGCAGGGAGAGCAAAGAAAAAAGGAAGTAGAATCACTTGTTTACTAGAAGTGGTTAACGAAAAGAGAATAACTATTTTCTCTCTGTCTATCTAAAGTATCTTCCTTCTTTTACTTTACTATTGCCATCTTTTAGTTCCCTTCATTTTTAATTCTGATTTAATTTAGTTTGGCTCGTTAGTTGCGTTTAAGGCATTAAAAAATATTATGTTTGAGGATGAAGTATTTAAAAGTGTACCTAATGATGATCATTTTAATATTGAGTTTAATTTTTTTTAATTCACTGCATAAAGAAATAAAGAACATACTTTAATCACGATATGCGAGAAGAGGACAATGAAGCGATCATTGATCGTGTTGGGGATGAAGTATTTAAAAGTGTACCTAATGATGATCATTGATCGTTTTCAAAAGATGGCAATTCATCTAGTACAATTGTAATGATAATGTGGTTCGTTACTTTTTAAATATATAAGCTAAAATCACATCCGCCTTCGTTCAAACTTCATTTTGTATTAATATGGGGCAGTGACTTGCGCCCTAGCTATAGAACATACTACACCTTAACTCCAAATAAACTGAGGTCCGTTAACAATACAAAATCATTGTCCTTATTGCTCCGTTAATTTAAGTCGATCACAAGTACGTATGCTATATTGCTAAGATTCATAAAAAGTCAATTAATTTTACGCTAATTATCCAGCTATTGCAGAACTTCTCCTTTATCCAAGTTTGAGAATGGCAATGTGAGTAAGCTCAGACATTCGCAGAATTAGTGAGCTACCTGACTATACTACTCCATCTAAACTGATAGACATGAAATACCACAGTTTAATTAAAAGAATAAAACAAGAATGTAGTAAACTACACTCTATAAGTAGCACTGAGAAGGAGAAGCTTAAAGCATGTGTTCAATGAGACACGAACACAAAATCATGCCACATAACAAGCAGAAATTGCAACAAATTGCTAGTGATTGCAGATACATTGACTTCATTTGCATTGATTTTTCCACACAAAAACAAGGAAAACAAAGTGAAAAAAACATATATCAACTAGCTAAAACAGATCCAAGTAACTATTTTATTTCCACATATCAATATGGCTTATACACTGACAACAATATTATTCAAACGTACAACAATCTTATTTTAAACATATCCATGAAAGAGAATTTCAATTATTTAATCATAAATTAGAGTATATGTAACACTTCTTAGATGAATGTCCAGTAGTTGTAGGAAGAGCAGAGAAGCCAGTGTACTGTTTCTCTTTCTTTGCTACACATATTTTTGCGATGGTTTTGGAGAGTTCACTTTGGTTCAATTTAACTTGAGCTGCATACTCTTCTATTGGCATCCACTGCAAAGATTTTTAAAAAAGGAATTTAATTACAAAAACGTTACAATTCCAAGTAAATTTCTTGCATAGCCAAAGTTACAATTATAGGAAAAAAGTAAAAAAAACATTAATATGTTGAACATATATACCTTAGCTTCCTCAATCTCAGCATCTTGCTTGTGGATAGTGAGATTGAGTGGTTTTAGCATGCATATGAAGAACAAATCCGACTTTCCAAAGAATGATTTGTGGCTTTGTCTGCATGCAATAAGCACAAAATTAGAAAATTTAATATAATCATGTGTTGTAGGAAACTCGTTAACAAATTTTTGTTAGAATTGCTTTCTTGACCTTAATTTGTCTTTTCTGTTTGGATATAATTTACATACGTAAAAGATTTTTGTACTATTAAGGTGTATTAGGTAGGATAAGAATAGTACTGGTACTAAATTTCAGTAAAATGTTTGATTGTAAATTTAAGTCTAAATTATTTATACGCTTTATTAAAAATTATTTATACTAAATTATTTATACGCTTTATTCAAAATTATTCTTATACATAGTAAACTATGAAATTAACAATACAAGTACTATTTCTATTCTAATATAGCATATTCAGTACAATTTAAATAATATTATTCAATGCATGTTATTAATTTAATATAATAATCCACACAGTCGATAAGAAATAATGATAGCATAACTAACGTCCAAAAGGATGAGGAACATTCATACCTGAAGGCAAGGAGTTCAACAAATTCTGTCTCAATCTAAAAGAAAAAGAAAGTTCTACATTAGTTTTCTGGCACAATATTTTTAAGATAGATTTTTTTTTTCTTTTTTCATATCCAAGAATTTAATAGTGTACACTTACTCCAGTCTCTTCTTGAACTTCTCTAACGGCTGCCGTGCATATATCCTCGCCCTACAAGTGGTAAAATTCGATAAAAAATTTACATACATATAATATATAACTAAATCAATATAAATCATTTCGTGTATATATTATTGACACAAGCATATTGTTATTGATTTCGTCAAATTTAAAATTAATGTATTGTTTGAACTGTGACTAGTCTATTGATACGTGTATCATTTTTCTGACCTTGTATCTTTTGTGTATGAAAAAGAAATGGTCCTAAACAATGTTGGCCTTTTTATTAGAAAAATATATAAGGATAAGCAGAGTCTTCTTTCTTATATGGATTTCAGTGAACATATAAAAATTGCTTAAATTCTCCGAAATTTAGTGTGTTGACAAGTTTCTTTTCAAAAGTTTTTCAACTGGACTTTCCTTTTCCAAAAATTCTGATTCCCACTTTGAGAATTCCCCTTGTAGGTTTAAGTAATGACTCGGAAAAGTATTAGTGCTAGTAAGAGATATGAACGCATGAAGCTACTGATGAAATCCTCGTGAATATAATGTTAGAGTTTATTTTATTCTTGGACTAGTTAAATTAATTTAATTATGGTTTTCATAGAGTAGGCTAAACAAATATAGTTGAAGAACGGGTAAAATTCACAAATAGTCACTTTTCAGTATTTGTAACTGAAGAATAGCCATTATCACGAGGTTTAGTTTAAAAAAAAAAAAAGTATCAATTTCGGAAAATAAAAAAGTCTGGATGTCCAACTCGCGCCTATATGACATGACCGATCAATAGATCCACCTTTGTCATATAGTCTATACATTTCATATCCCACAAGTGACAGTGATTATTTTCAGATACAAAATTGAAAAGTGGTCAATAGGTGCTATTTCTACGTGATGTATCATGATCACTTGAGTCTCATATTGTTGGATTTCATGTTGGGCTTGAATCACTGCAGATCATGACTTTTAAACCTATAAATATATGACTATGACGCCTTTATACTCATTAATAGGGTTGGGCATAAAATACTGAAACCCGAATTATCGAACCGAATCGAAAATTTTGATAATTTGGCATTTGGTAATTCGGTATTTGAGACGGTATTCGGGATTAAAATTTCATAATTACGATATTCGGGTTCGAGTTTGGTAATGAGATATTAATACCGTTTGGTATTTGGTATTTCATGAATACCGAATTATCTATTGAATAAAGGTTTACCCCTAGTTGTAACTCATATATGTAAGGGTCAACATAGTACGGTATTTGAAACTTCGGTACGGTAATTTTGGTTTTCGGTTTTTAAAAATACTATACCATTACCATGCCAAATTAATTCGGTATGATTCGGTATTTTAAATTTCGATTTCGGTAATTTTTACGCTGTACCATAGTTTGTAAAATTTACTTACATATACTCATATATGACTTCTACTTAAGAAACGTCTCAATAATTATGTGTTAAACACCTTACACATGTAAAAATATTCAAAAGAAAGTACAAGCAATCCCCCTCGTAAATTAATTACACAAAAAGGACATTTAAATCAAGATAGAGTAGTCAAAGTTCCAACGTTTAAACAATTAGTTTTCTAATAATACTAGTTTATATATTTGTTAGTATTATAATACTAAGATATATGAATTGTATATCTAAATTATATACTTTTATTCGGTATTTCGGTATTTTCTTTATGAATAGGATACGTCGAAAAACTTTTTAAAAATGAATACCAAATACCATAATAACGAAACCACGATATAAATTTTTTTGATTTCGGTATCATACAATTATACGATATATCTTTAAGTCACGGATGAAAACAAAGTCCCTATGAGCTATGACCAATTGCATATGACTGCGAGACAGTGACTAAAAAACAAAATAGCAAAATAGGGGCATGTAAATATTTGTACCTCATCAACGGATAATTCACATTTGGATTGTCTTCTAGGCTTTTTTGATTTAATTTCCTAGATGTCTTTTAATTGGGTCAATTAGCTTTTCTTGATGTCTTCTTAGTTGATGATCTTTTATTATATCGTGTCTCCACATCGAAAACAGAAATAATTGAAGGAACCGTATTAAATTTATAATTTAGATGATTCTAATTTTAATACGGTATATATATATAATACTAAAAGTATAAAGTTTAATACCTAACTAAACATTTATTTATTTAATACTTTCAACTACCTATTAAAACGGAACTCAAAAAAAAATTGAACTGAATACCAAATGCCCACCCCTCCTCCTAAACTTTGACAACCGCCCCATTAGAACTATGATATATTGATAGACGAGAAGGAGAGGAAGACTTGGCCAATCCAATCACGAACCATGGCTGGAAGTTGCTATGATGTTTTCTGTCATATCTTGTTTCTAAAGTGTTCTAGAGGTTGATGCACCCAGCTACCCGAAGTAGAGCTTTCTTTGTCCGATCTCTCCTTACTGACTTTTCTAGTTTAGATAGCGTATTGAGAATCATGTCAAAATACACCAAAACATGGGCCCAGGTTCTCTTTCTTCAAGAAAGGGTAAACAACCCGGTTCCAAACACACCAAACAAGCAAGCGACTCCCCTTCTTGATCTATGCAATAATTTTTACGCTGTTACTATAAATTTACTTACATGTAATGCACTCGTCTCTTTAAAGAAAAGTATATTCCAATCCTCCAAGTTAATTACTTATCTTTTTATCCAAAGTGCTGATTCCTTATTCTTTAAGATTTTTAATTTACGAATTTGTGTAAATATCGTCGAAAGCATTGTATAAAGAGATGGGATGTTATTCTGTACAAGTACACATCTTTAAGGGAAATGAATAAATTAATAGACTAATTAAAAGATCAGAAAAGGAAAAGATATAAATTTGCTGACCTCATCAACAACGCCAGTAGGCAGCTTCCAAGTTCCAGTGCTATTTCCAGATTTTTCTTTAACGACCAGCACCTGCCAAATGCCAATTGGAAGCAAGTTATACTTTCTATTTTACTCTTAACAATAATCTGTTATAATCGCATAACATTTATTTGTGATATATTCAGAAAGTTTATCGATGCAGATACTTTGGCATGTTGAAGATCAGTAATTCTAAAACTCTTCATTTCTTTTTTAAAAGGCACGACCATATATACTCATCACAGAAATCACACTTGAAAAGAATGAACAATTAATTGTACGGGTGTTGTAGTGAAACTGACACTTTCCTTTTAAATGAAAGACCTAATTATTAAGACCTAATTATTAGGCTCCATAAAATATCTAACTGTGTAAATAAAAAGAATTGCTTAATTAATGACAAGCTCTTATTAATATATATGAACGATTTAAACTATATTACATAAATTAAAATAGGGGGAGTAATTAAAACATCTGGACAAAACTCACAAGGACTCTCGAAAATATAAAAAGAGAAAGTTAGATAGTGACCAAAAAAATAAAGAGAAAATAAAGAAACTTTAATAGACCTGTCCATCGTCGTTGAGAACAAAAGCACCAATACCAACACGATGAGAAGCATTAGCAGGTAAAGTGTTAGGTGTTTCATGAGGAATCCAATACACAAGCATCAAGTATGTTGCTTCTGCATGATGATACCAAAATCCCTCCTGCATTAAGCATGTAAACCACTCATTTATATGAACCTAAAATCTAATGTTAATATTAGTTACTTAGTAGTCTGTGTAAGTGGAGTGTATATGTATTTCCATGAATATTTTACCTTCACTGCTGCATCAACAAGATGTGCTAGTTCTATAGGCAACTTAATCCAAACACCCTTCTTTCCCTGAGCATCAAAATGATTGGAAAAAGAACAAAAATAAAATTAGAAGATGAGACTGAGTTTTCCGTTTTCAATGACCGGCTGTTAATGAATTATGAATTTTCGATCTCCTTTTTTTCTACTTATAAGTTATATACGCTGACAGTGTAATGCATATCAATGTAATTTAACCTGTTATAGCAAGTTATTTACCATTAATTTGTATTAGGTTACCACTCAATATATATTATAGTATTAAGTAGAGTTACCTGCAAAATTACCTTTTAAATGACTTGATTATATAAACGATTTTTACATCATTGGCAATGCATAAAATTACTTAAACTCAAATACAAATGATCTAAATAACAAGTATATATTTTAGTATTATGTATACAAACTCAAATACAAATGATCTAAATAACAAGTATATATTTTAGTATTATGTATACCTTTAGCCTCCAATGAGAAATGGAAGCCCTTAGCATAGTATGAAATGTATGTGAATCCATAGGCTCCTTCTTCTTCATGTTCACAGTAACTCCTCCGTAATTATCTTCATTTGCCTCAAATATTTCCATTTTTATGTCAATTGCCTCTCCAATAGAACCCATATTCTTCTATTCTCAAAAGTCTGAGCTGTTGGAAGAACAAAGGAATCTGAACAACTTAAGTACTGCTGATGGTACTCATATTAATTATATACTTTTGTACGGATGCATAATTATAGAGTATAATATTTTCGCTTTAAGAAAAGGTAAAGAAATCTGAAATTTGTACGAGCAATTAGTTTGTTGCCTCTCCACTATTTCCAACGTATTACTCCGCACGTCTTAAGTTAGATTTAGCTTGAAAGCATGCTTCCAAAGGACAACAAATATATTGTAAAATAAGCGATCGCTTATTAGTTCAAACTTAATAATATCCAAAGGTAGATTCAGGATTTGAATGCTATAAATTTTAGTTCAAATTTTTACCATAACCTATCCAATTTATTGGGTTCGAAATAATTATTTGTATTCTTACTGAAATTTTTAATGCATATATAAAATTTCAGCCAAATAAGTTACTGAATTTGAATGATTCTGCAACTTACCTTCTATTTTGATTGTTTATAGTTGAAGCGAATGCTTTTACTTCCTCTTCCAACGTAATTATAATTTGAAATACAAAGAATTGAAAAAGAAGAAGTAACTAAGTAAGATATTCTTAATGAAAAAGGAGATGATCAACAAATGTTTTTCAAATTTTTACTTTTCATGCCAAGAAAGAAATATCCGTTACAAATTATAGAGTTCAATCCAATAATAATTTTTTGGAAAGTCTTCCTATACCTCTAAATATATCATAAATAACAGGGTGAAAATCATTAGTAATTTGATAAAACTAAAGGATAAGAAAAAGTCATAGTATCCTTCGATAATAACTCTAAATTATAAATTTAGGAAACTCTTGCTGAAGTTTTTAAAAATCAATTGAACATTGGTAAACTAAAATGGAAACATACATTTAATAGATATTAAAGTACTATTTATCCTTTTTCCATAAATGGATATAATAAACGTTACAATTTCTCATTAACTATGTAATATTTTACTTTGTAAACCAAGTAATAAATCTAACTAAATATATAGAAATTGACATCTAATTTAAAGTATGAATGCGCATAGGTGCTAGTGTAAAAGTAAGAATGCAACATGCAGGTAGGTAATTCAATAAATACTAGTACTATCAATCATATGATCCCTCCATTTCAAATTTTTAAACTTATGTTTATGTAACATAGTTTGACTTGACAAAGAATTTAAGAAAGAATCTTTTTTAGAACTTGTGTCTTAGATCGGCCATGAGATATTGGTGTCTTAAAATCATGCCATTAAGAGTAAACCGATAAATGTTAAAAGTTAAATTTTTTTCTAACACCAAAATATATCATTAATGCTTTGTATAACAGACTAACAAAAAATCGTGACGTATAAAATGAAAGGAGGGGAGTAATATGTTTTGGGACCTCAGCGTATATGCTGTTGTTTTCTTAAAGAGGATTTATTGTGAAAATTTTAATGGGCTGATCAAGTGTCACGAGGATATGCATATGCATAGTACTAGAGAAAGATAAAGAAAAACAACCTTTAATCTTTGCAATACTAAAGTTAAGCAACCACAAAGTTCTTGTTCAGCTAATTAAAACGAGGATAACTTACCTACCACTTAGCAAAATATATCACGGTTTTGCTTCAGCAACAGAATTTTGAAAATGCATGAAAACATTGTAATGAGAATGCCCTATTTATACAAGGCAAGCTCTAGCATCATACACTGACGACATAAAGTTTACTTACAAAATACATCATATGGCACTAAAAAATAAAAATAAAAAATATAAATTAGGAATAGAAACTGAGCAGAAATTTACTTGGAGACGTTTACTGGTGTGAAGCACGATATATTGTAGGGGTCGTCTTTTTGCTAATTATAGTTTAATGTTATGTCACATGTACCTTCTGTAGGTCGGGTATAACTGGGTAGTGTAGTGATGTTAGTCAGTTTTTCAGTATAGTTTTAATATTATAGACTCAAATGCTTCCGTTCTGCTAACTATATTGGCCCTTCCAATAATTCAAACAATTCAGTTAAACTATCTACTAAATATAGGATTCATTCAACAGGCAATTTGAATCGGGTATCGATTAGAATTGGAGGTCAATTAAGCCTCACTCAATTTTGGAGCGTGAGACACTCTAAGCTTAATTGCGTTGCATTTACAGTAGCTCTTTCATCTTTTGTTCCGTTATTATTTCTCACTCTTTCATTATTTTTCTTTTACAAATGTAAACTTTACATTAGTTAAAGGAAAATACAGAGAAATTAAAGGCACCGGCCAGTTGAAAGCTGAAATGTTCAGTTTGCAATTACGTACAAGGCATATTCAGCTGATTCTGCATCAGCCTAGCTAAAACTGGCAAGTAAAGTCAATTTGTCACTACAAGAAAAAAAAAAAAAATTTGGCAACAATTTTTTTTTTATTGCATAAATTTTTTCCAACGCCTGTTATTACAACAATTTTTTTTGTTGTTGCCAAAAGTAATTTTTGCAACAATAATCAATATTATAGCAACAAAATTAAATTCTTTGGCAACAAAAAAGTTCATTTGCCAACAATAAAACTAAGTTGTTGCCAAATATTAAATTTTTTGTTGTCATTTCTATACTTTCTTGTAGTGCGTGTCAGATTCTTCCGGTACTTAAAATACTCCAGCCGTTCATTTTTACTTGTCCACTTTAGCATACCAAGAAAAGACAAACTCTTTTTGCTAGTTTTACTCTTAACATTAATTGCTACACATATACTCTAGGAATTCATAGAGTTGTAGTGAAATATTTATTATTATTCCTTCCGTTCACTTTTACTTGTCCACTATACTAAAAATAGATCTTCACTTTTATTTGTACACTATACTAAAAAAAAAAAATACTTTTACTTGTCCACTTAGCATATGAATAGAAAGACAAACTCTTTTTTCTAGTTTTACCCTTAACATTAATTACTCATTTTTAAATTATTTTTCAAGTCTATTGAGATTATACACCAATTAATATAGATATTATGGTAAAATATATATTTCTTTTATTAATCCTTAAGAGAGGTATAAAGTTAAAAGTGGAATGGAGGAATAATTAGTTGTCATTTAAATTAAACAAATATTGTCACAGACTTGTCATTTGCAACTTCTAGGGAAAAAAGTAACAATCCACTTAAATATGCTTAGACTTCTCGTCACAGGGTATATTTGAATGCGATTTGTAGAAAAGTTAGGTTATCATAATAAATGGAGATTATTGCACTCTAATTAACTTCTCAACTTCCAAATCGACAACCAGCCTTTTTTTTTTTTTTTCAACAAACCATTTTTCATCTAAACAATACTGAATAACTCGTCGTGGACCTCCTATTCAAAACTGAGTTACATAATTACCAAAAAGTAGGAGTATATTACTACAATTGCCCTGCTTACGTGTAATTACATAAATACAAGAAAAAAACATCCGATTTGGTAACTGTAAGGTAATTTAGTTAACCAACCAATCAATGGTTTCTCCCAATTTTCATGAATGATGAATTAGTATCAACCAACTCCCTTAATATTTTTATTCTCCATGCATCTACTTGAGTAGCTTAGGTGAGACTTGAAATAATGGAATCAATTTCGCAGGACTTTCTGAACGATTTCTGAGAAAAGTGATCCTGGGGACTGGGGAGCGTGTTATTAATTGAACAAAAAAAATTAAATAAAAGCAGATTCCAAAACTATTTTATGTATGTTATTGAACAAATAAAAGTAAGTGATCCTGGGGACTGGGGAGCATGTTGTTTCCACTTGATTCTCTTGAAATATGTATGTTATTAGAAAGATGAATAAAAGCAGATTCCAAAACTATTTTAAGGGAATTACTTGCATGCATGGCAATCCATGATGCCCTTCAAGACAAGTTAACGCTAATTGCTTTAGGTTGAAGTATAGATAGCTAGTACTATACTCCTACTTAGTACTAAAGGCAGTGGTTGTATGCACAGCAGAAAAGCCACTGTATTTATTCTCCTTTTTAGCTAAGCAAATTTGGGCAATAGGAGATATTCCACCCAAAAAAGAAAAGAATAAAAAAGATAAATAGTAATTGATGTATTTTAATTTAATTTGGTTCAAAAGATCGATAAATGAGAAAATTTTAAATGGATTTCAGGATATTGCCCAGAAAGCCTTCTTATTTCAATAAAAGAATTAGGGGTTGATAAAAGAGTGCAAAGTCTTAATTTCATTATATTGAAATTCCAGCACAAAAGATTAAAGGAGAAGATTGAGGAGGAGATGGAGGCTTTGAAGAGTTGGGTTTCATGCAGTTCATTTTGGGAGGGAAATGGCTAAATGTAAAGGAGGGTTAGAAGTTTGAAAATTTGGTTGAAAGACAAAAAGAGGACCCTCGAATTAATGTGCTAATCTTGTGTTGATAAGGGCATTTTCAAAAAATTAAAAATGGAGAGGGTGCTAACTTACTATCTTCATGAAGTAGGTTATCGAAACCTATATATATATATATATATATATATATATATATATATATATATAAATTTGTCTGTGATATACAGTAATGCACATGACATTGTCGTAATGTCATTTTTCGTGTCTATCTTAACTACGAATTTTGACTCCAAAAGGCACATCACTCCAATCTTTCCCATGAAAAGCTCTGTGATATATACATTGTCGCACTAATATTTCTCAAAGTTGATTTTAGCTTTGAATTTTAACTCTAAATTAGTCCAAATACCTTTAATCTTCCTCAAATTTTGTATATAATCTTGTCTAGATGCTTCCAATGCATTCCAACCACCCATTTCTTCAGGCTACAGATGACCACCTTGAGAATTTTATGAGTTATTGAGGGGTTGTTTGAGGAGAGAACTAGTTGCTTAAGAAAAATGTGTAGAAAGAGAGGCAACATTATAAAAGTTACACCTTGCGAAATATTTTTGGGGAAATGGCACTTTGTCTATTTGGAGTTACTTGAAATGGCTCATATTTTTAATATTACCCGAAATGACTCTTTTATATATTATTATACGCTTTTATACGTGCTTGATATATTATCTACAGTAAGTGTATAATTTTGTATATCGTGTGTATAAACATCGTTGCAAAAAAAAAAAGCCATTTGGATGTAAATTAAAAATATGGCTACATGAATGTAATATTTTATGCTGGATTGCATTATTGAAATTATCCCATATTTTTATGCTATAAATGCCACTGTCAATTATTGGCTAAGCGATACCAATTACTATTTAAGGCAGATATACCTCTCGTTAAAAAAGTGGTGTATATATACCCCTGTCGTTATACAAATGGTGCAAATATAACCTTTTCGCTGACGAATTATTTTTAAAAGTCAAATCATTTAGCTTATCTTTTAATTAAAAAAATATCACGTGGTTTTAAAAAAAGTCTACCCATTCTTTTTAGTAGACACATTTTTTTAAAGCCACATGGTAATTTTTTCTGGTGTGTCGGGTTTGGTTCCTGGTTCGTCTAAAAAGAACATCTCTGTGACCTTAAAAAAATAAGTCTACCCATTTTTTTAAACAAATCAGACCCGAACCAGCCACATGGTAGACTTTTTTTTAAAGCCACCTGACCTTTTTTAAAAACAATTAAAAAAATAAGCTAAAATTTTTACAAAACTTTCCGTCAGCAAAAAGGGTATATTTGCACCATTTTGTAACGGCAGGGGTATATATACATCACTTTTTTAACAAAGGATATATTTGCTCTAAATCGCAAAGTTAATGGGTATATTTGTACCTTTTTCCTTGTCAATTTCCCTTAAATATTTTGGTCCTGAAAAGTCGAGCTGGGCCCGATTTACATGTCTAGTCCTTAGGGGTCGTTTGGTAGGAGGATAAGTTATCCCATGTAGATGGGATTGGTGGGATAAGATGGGATTACTAATCCCACCTTATCCCACTAATCCCATCTACATGGGATTGGATGGAATATTAAAAAAGTTATCCCACCAACCAAACATAGGATTAATTCCAATCCCATTGGATTAATAATCCAGCCCATCATATCCCTCCTACCAAACAATCCTTGGCGTCTTACAAAGCTTTTTCTCAATTAATCTTTTTTCAAAAAAATTAAAGAAATAAAGACTTAGAGCACCAGGAATAATTGCCAATTGTTACACTTTAGCTGAGCAATATAAACAGCTATCTTAAGCCCCAAAATATTTCGAGAGCTATGCACGAATACGTGGAAAATTGCAAACCCAGAAAGTAAGACGAAGCATGTATTATATTATACAATATTATATTTATATATATATATATATATATATATATATGCCCGAGCTGCGCACCGGCCCAACACTTTGGATTATAGTGTATCTATGTGTATGTTGTTGTGTTTGGATAGTGATATTATATATATATATATATATATATATATATATATATAATAAACACATAAGTTTGTACTGTTTTTATGGATATATATACATATATATATACACTATGTTCGAAACATGATTAATATACATTGTAGTTTGTGCTCCGTGTCTAAAACTTTATTATATTGGTGTTTGCTACGAATACAAAGTCGGCAAAAATTTATTAATACTTTTTAAAAGAGAAGACTTGTTTAAAAAGAAATTATTTTCCTCTCTTTGAGATAAAACAATAGCAATATTTAAGCATCAGTTGATACTTTCAATTTTAATTCGATTTTTTATGAAATTTTGATTTGGATAATTCTAATTCAAATTATTATTTTAATTTTACGTGTTTAAAACGAAAACAAAGTAGAAATTGATTTTCTATTTAAACGAAGAAATACTATTTTTTAATTTTTGGTAAATATTCTCGGTTTAGCTCATTTTACTTGTCATTTGATATTAATTTCTTTTCACATTTATTAGAGTAAGAATAAAAATGAAAAAGTAATTAAATTCTATCTTGTTTTAAAATATAAATATTTTAAGTATATTTATTTTAGTAAACATAACAAATAAATGACATGGCGGAATAGCAAATGCAGCAATTAAATATCTAGATTAGATCTCAGGCTAATATAAGAAAAGAAAGGAAATTGTATGTATTTGCCTACTTAACCTTTTGAAGAAAAGCAATAATATGGGGTCCATGTTTTTTGCTGTGCAATAATTTCATTTGCTCCCACTAATGGGTTGATACGCATGTGGTAATGAATCCACTATTATTGACTTGATTGGGATACTTTGGGAATTACATGAATATTGTTTGATTTTTTAGTATATGGGGTGCATGTTATTTTTTTTTTTTTTTGACATTGCTTGTTTTTTAATATGGGTCCACCTTTTTTTTTCATGAGTTTGGAGGGCGTGGGGTTCACTTTTTTTCATTTTTTTTTTTAATATTGCTTGGCGTTTTTAGTATGAGGTCCACCTTATTATTATTATTTTTTTAAGAGTAACTAACGACGAAGCATGGGTAAACCAATGCTTCTATATAGTAGAAAAATAGAAATATAATAAAGTATTTCTATCTACTTTTTAGAAGAGTTGGTAATATTAAAGTATAAAATGTCATTTTTTTGCCCTTAAATAAAAAAGTGGGACCAAAGGACGGACGACGATCTTGCTTAAAAACCGGCTCTTCTATATAGTAGTAAAGTAAAGTATTTTAACTATATAGAAGCATGGATTTATATATATATATATATATCTATTTTTCTAGCTTTATTTATTATCCTAACGGAATCTTTATTTTACAAACTTTTTTCTGGTACTCTATTCTAGTTGTATATCTTTCTATATCTTCTCTTATACCCTGTAATTCTCACGTTATAGCAGAGATTGTTTCTTCGTTAATCTGACTTTGTAAGAGTCTATTGTTTATTAGTGATGATAATGTTTCTGAATTTATTATTTATAAATATGCACTTAACGCCTTTTCTACTTGTCTATATTCTCGTCGTTTCTCTATTCTCTATATAATAACCAATGATCGATAGCTATTTGTCTAACAAAGGGTAGTGTTTTCATATAATTAATATGGTCTAAATCGCTTGTGGTTCTTTGAGGTCTTTCTAGATTTTATATATCCTAGTAACTTATATTCTAATCCTGATATTATATCTATTAATTCTTGTAGTCTTAACTGGTTTTCTTTGGTACTACTTAATTTAATATATTCTGGGTATAGGTTATTTAATTCTTGTTTGATTTTTAAATAATGATCTTGCATCTATTAACCTAAAGGCATAAAGTTTACTTGTTGTTCTAGCTGTCTAAGATAGTCTTCAGTTCTAAATATAGCGTCGTTGGTAAAATAAACTTCCCAAAGGAGATTATTTCGAAAACTTAATACTGTTGTATTATGATTTAAGTCTAAAATGAAGATTACCTAGTACCTGCTGTCTGTAAGTGTCTTGGGTTGAGGTTATGCCTTTCCCCTTGTCTGTTGTCTGAGAACTTGATGGTCTCATGCTGTTCAAATAGAAAATCAGTTAGATGTGATTTTTAGTCTACTTAATTGGTCTGCTAAATTATTATATTTTCCTTTTATATGTTCGAATGTTAAATTATAAATTGAAATAGTATCCATAAAGTTTAACCATCTTCGTTCATCGCTACTTTTATCATTAATTTTTTGATAGAATTTGACTATAGCTTCACAGTCTGTTGGCCCTTTGTATTCTATTTATTAGTTCTGTTTTGTCTGGTAACTTATATCCATCTGTTCTGGTGTTATCATTAAGTCTTTTGTAATTTATTACCATCCTAGCTTTTCCTCTTACTATCTCACTATGATTTCTTACCATAAATGCTTAAATAAAGGACGATGTTGGCCAACATCACCAACAAAAGCAACAACCACCTCTCTCTAGAAAACTTCCATATTCCCCTTCCCTTTCATCAAATGCTCCAATCCCTTACCCAGCCAAAAATCAGTGTAATATAAACTCCTATTGTAAAATAGTATTAAGCTTTTTAATAACTACCCCTAGTGTGAAGTATATATATATATATATATATATTACAATAGATGGTTTCAACATGTCTGCTTAAAGTCAATAAAATTCAAATTAAGGGCATTTCTGACATTCAGCAATTAGCTATCTACGTGTATTATGGTCTTTGAAAGATTTTGCTGATCAGTATGCTTAGTTATTTGGACAATATAAATACCTCTAGAAAAAAGCCCACCCTTCATGTTAAATTACAGATATGCCCTACATTGAAATGCCATTGAATATAGTGGGCCCATATAACTTTCAAAATTGACACGTAAGTACTAACTTAATGCCTGTGATAATGGAATACCTTATTCTAGTTTCCTCCATCTATTTTCCATTTGAATTTGGAAAAGGGTAAATGATTTTTCATTCGAATCTGGCGAAGGTAATACTTACCGCCTATAGCCAGGTTTATCATATATTGAATTGTGTAAATTTGATATAGTTAAGTAATTTAATAAGATTATAATTTATATTAATTAATTATGATTAAATACTAAAAGTAAATAAATGTCATATATTCTTTTTTTTTTTTTAGTCCGTTATACTAAAAATATTTTTTTCTTTGCTTGTTCATTTTAGCAAATCAAGAGAGATTTATTAGTTTCGTCTAATATGAAAGGTAATCATTAAGTAACTACATAAAGTTATAATAGTCAAACTTAGATTTTCAAATTACAATTAATAAAGTTAATTGCATAATAAAACCCTAATAAATATTTATTTAGGGAGAGTGTTAGGTCAACATGGATCAAATAAAAAGAAACCGAAGAAGTATTTATTAACTCGATGTAAACACTCAGATACAATTTTA
The DNA here is from genome assembly GCF_029784015.1 of Lycium ferocissimum. Classification (NCBI taxonomy): domain Eukaryota; kingdom Viridiplantae; phylum Streptophyta; class Magnoliopsida; order Solanales; family Solanaceae; genus Lycium; species Lycium ferocissimum. Next base: position 49,203,157 of record NC_081352.1, read on the forward strand.
CCATTATGAGGGGTAAACATAATTCACTATTAAAGAACTTGTAATGTTTCGCTATTTTTTTATATGCAAAATAAACCATCCATCATTTGATTAAATGTACTACTTCTATTCTTTGAGTCACTAATTTTAGGGTCCTTACTCTTGCGAGATAATCAACAGTAAGGTTATAAAAGATCTTCGCCCACTGTTTACTATGCCCCAGATAATCCGGAGTTTAGAATTTAATTAGAACATCAATAGACTATGTATGTTTATAAGAAAATTAGATGTGCATATTTATATCCTGATACTGTTGTTTTAACAAAAATATATTAATAGTTTTAATTTTCATAATATTGGGCCCGTGGTATTGGCACGGACGTTGTCCCCTAGTCTCTATATATATATCTCTCTCTCTCTCTCTCTATATATATATATATATATATATATATATATATATATATATGTTTAAAACACGATTAATATAACATTATAATTTGTGCTTCATATCCAAAACTTTATTATATTAGTGTTTGCTACGAATACAAAGTTAGCAAAAATTTATTAATACTTTTTAAAAGAGAAGATTTATTTAAAAGGAAACTATTTTCCTCTCTTTGAGATAAAACAATAGCAATATTTAAGCATCAGTTGATACTTTGAATTTTAATTCGATTAATTTAAAGGTGTAAAATATTCTATTGTTAACGTATGTAGATTGGGCCTAAACAATACCTATTATTTTTTTATCAAATTTTGATTTGGATAATTCTAATTCAAATTATTATATTAATTTTACATGTTTAAAATGAAACAAAGTAGAAATTTAATTTTCTATTTAAATGAAGAACTACTATTTTTTAATTTTTGGTAAATATTTTTTGTTTATCTCATTTTACTTATGATGTCGTCTTTTGCACGGTTTTTTAAGGAAACGTCAATTAGAATTATAATTTCACTAATTTACCTTATTAATTATTTGATCTCCATTTAATATTATTTTTCTTTTTATGACATTAATCTCTTTTCACATTTATTAAAGTAAGGAAAAAAATGAAAAAAGTAATTAAATTCTATCTTATTTTAAAATACAAGTATTTTAAGTATATTTATTTTAGTAAACATAACAAATAAATAAAACGGCGGAATAGCAAATACAATAGTTCAATATCTAGATTACATCTCAAGCTAATATAAAAAAGAAAGAAAATTGTATGGTTTGGCTACTTAACCTTTTGAAGAAAAGCAATAATACTAGGTCCATATTTTTTGTTGTGCAATAATTTCATTTGCTCTCACTAATGGGTTGATACGTATGTGGCAATGAATCCATCATTATTGATTTAATGAGATACTTTGGAAATTACATGAATATTGTTTGATTTTTTAATATGGGATGCACTTTTTTTTTTTGACATTGTTTGTTTTTTTAATGTGGGATTCACTTTTTTTTTTTTTTTTTTTTTTTTTGATATTGCTTGATTTTATTAATATGGAGTCCACTTTTTTTTTCTTTTTTTTTTTTTAATGGACGGACGACGAAGCATGGGTCTAAACCCATGCTTTAATGAGATACTTTGGAAATTATACGAATATTGTTTTATTTTTTAATATGGGATGCACTTTTTTTTTTGACATTGTTTGTTTTTTTAATGCGGGATTCACTTTTTTTTTTTTTAGATATTGCTTGATTTTATTAATATGGGGTCCACTTTTTTTTTTTTAATATTGGTTGGTGTTTAGTATGCCCCCCCCCCCACACTTTTTTTTTTTTTTTTTCCTTTTTTATATGGGACGACGCATGGGTCTCAACCCATGCTTCTCTATAGTTATAATATCTCTTAAGCTATATTGGTAATGGATTCTAACTGGAGGGTGGCAAATGGGCCATTTAAGCTAAAGTTAGCAGTCAAAATGGGTTGAACTCCGTAGATGGGCTGCTAAAGCCCAACTTTGCCCAAAGCTTGTTTGACTAAGAGGCCGAGTCAAGAGGGCTAAACAAGGTCATAACCCAACCCGCCCAACTTAACCCACCTTTTCAACATTTTGATAAATTAAAAATATCGATATTCTTTGATTGTAAATATTCTCTCGCTCATGCTTTTCTAAAAAAACAGTGTCATGAAAATCAAATTTAAATACTTTTTGGATATGAAAAAAACTCAAACGTATGCTTTTACTCAAAATAATAAAGATATCCATTGTAAATATTTCCTCATAAGTTATCCTAGTACATAAATTATATTTGAAATTATTCCGACTATAATTCAAAATTAAATGTTAATTGACGTAATGAACATTGATTTTTTCAGATTCCTCTCTTTTACTCCTTTGTCTTATTTATATATTTTTAATTTTGTCTTGTACATAACTAAGAGTGGCAAACGTATGTTAGATATGAGTGGGTCAAAAATAGGTTAAACAAAAACGGATAAGCATAGACCCTCAATAAAAAAAAAAAAAAATTAAAAACTTAAAAATGAAAAGTTACAAGTAAAAAAATTTAAATAAGGAAATTAAAAAAAAATATTTTTTTAAAAAAATAAAAATAAACATTTTAAAAATAGAAATAATTACAAAAATAAATTTAAATAATAATTAAAAAATAAGTTAATCATGTTTTGTGGCTTTTAACTTATGAATGGAGAACATTTGATGGGTCAATTTGGGCTCATTTGATGTTTAATTTGATCGACGATTTATCGGATGCGTCAATCTGCCACCAAATGCTCATCTTCAAAATCACTCTAGACCAAATTTATTAAAGCTTGAACGAATTAGGCGGGTCAAATGAATTTGCGCTAGTCTTGCCACCCGAATTCTAACCGGTCACCACCTCACTTTTTGTGTTTCCTTTTTAAGTACATTGATTTAAGTACTTTATATGGTAAGTCAAGTCTTTAGGTGATTGACTTAACTTTTCCGTTTTTAGTGTCATCATGAATCAGCTAGAAGCTTCTTATTTCTTAGTCAGATTTAGCCTTTGTCATCTTTAATTTTAGGGTAAAAAATCAAAAATATCTATCTACTTTGTTTTAATAACTAAAAATATCATTTGAATTACTTTTGGATAATTTATGCCCCTGCTGTTTTGAAAGTTAAAAAATATATCCTTCATTTGATGAAAATATCCAAATTGATTCAAATAACTAAATTTCAACTTTAGACCCGACGATATGAAGTTCATTCCGAGGAGCTAGATTTTAAAAACTTTGTAAATCTTCGGCTAGTCTTTAAATAGGGAGCATAAAAAGTGGCTATTTGTGCACTTCCCTCTTTTGTCTGCCGCCGGACTAGGTGCGCATTGCTTTAACCCACACATCACGGGCTGCAATTTGATTGGATGAAAGTAGCTTGTACTCACTTCTAAATTTGATAGAATTAACGTTGTTTTGTTTTTTTTATTTCCTGACTTCGTCAAAGTATTAGTAATATTTAACATGACAGTGAACTATTGCACCAACTAACACGGTTGATGGGATTTTAGTGTTTTTTTCTGTTTGCTGGACGTTGCTAGGTATATTTATGAGCAACTACCCAGTTTCATCCAATCGACCGGGTGCATGTGACATCACATTAAATTATGTGTAGCACAGGACTGACAAGTGCACAATTAAAGCAGATTCCTGTAATGTGAAAATTATATATTTAGTACCATGTAAATGTTAGCTCAATTTCCTAGCTATTGTCATAAAGATCCTACAAGAATCGAATGATGCAGGAGCAGGTATATCGTCAGCTTATGATGCTACAAACCTTGTATATAAAAGCTAATTCATAGCAAAGTTTTCTTCAATATTCAATCATTTCCAAAATATTGTAAGACTTAATTATAGTAATGCTGAAGCAAAACCTCACAGCTGGTAACTGTTACGTTGTCATCACTTTTTGTTGACAAGCTATAGATGCATGCACATTACCATGACTTAATAGTGTTGCGTTCATTATGTTATAGTATATAGTGTAATAAAGGCTAAATATTGCTATTCTATAAAGGGAAACGGTGACCATGAACTATTTGAAACTGAACAGATTTGTCCTTCGTTAATTAAGTAATTGATCGGCCAAATACGTTCTCGTTGTTACTAGTGTTACGGTTCCCTTTTACGCGAGTGCATAAAAGCTACTAAGAAATCCAATGGTCCAATTTCCTTGTCAAAGTCCAAAACGTCCAAGTTATCAACTTTGAAACTTAGCCCAGTTGAAAAATCATCTTCTATCAATTTCAACACGTTTTCTTCTTGAAATTCATTTTTTCTGTTAAAAGACGATTATACAAATTTTTTCACAGTTTTATACTTAAGCTGGATAGTCATTTGATCATTTTGAAAGGAGTAATCATTAAACTTAGGGCCTGTTTGGAAAGCCACCCATGTAATTGGAATTGATTGTAATTGGTGTAATTACACAGTTTGGCATGTTTGTTTGACCAGGTAATTACACAGTTAGGTGGGAATTGGGTGTAATTGATAGGGTGTAATTACACTCTTCAATTCTCCGGGGGGGGGGGGGGGGAGGGGGGGGGGGCGTTGAGAATTGGGTGTAATTACACTCTGTAATTACAGGGTTACCTTTTAGTTTATTTCTTTTTAATTTTATTTTAATTTCTTTTCTTTTTTAATTTATTTTTTATTTTATTTTAATTTCTTCTCTTTTCTGATTTATTTTTTATTTCTATTATTTAATTTATTTTTTATTTTTACTTTTTAATTATTTTTATTTTTTAAAATATATTTTTATTTTTATAGTATTTGTATTTCATTTCGTTTCTTCTCATTCACAACCTTTGCTTCTTGTAGTTCCATGTAATTGCTCGTATTTTTTTTAGTTTTTTATTTTATTCATTTAGCATAACCGTGTTAATATTCTAATTTTTGAAACTACATCTCTTAATATTAGAAAGAATGAGTCATTAACAAACTTGGCGTATAATAAGTGATGTTATTAAAGTAGAATTTCATTGTGAATGAAGTTATAGACTTATATTTTCCCTTTCTTTTGAATTATAGGAGTATTTACTTATGTTACGTTGAAACTTACTTGTGCAAGGTTAGAATTTAACATAAGAGTATTATGTTAAAAAAAAAAAAAAATCTTTTGGATTTTGAATTTGGGTTATATTTTCGATTTTAAAAATATTTGTTTTAGTGCTATTGACTTGTTATTTCACATTGCATGTTGTTTATTTTTCACTTGCAGTTGATAGAATTTTGTCAAACATTTGAATAATGTTATGGCATTATATTTATAAATATTCTTTTTTTGTCAAACATCCAATCCCATGATGTTCTCACAAAAACGATATGCTTTTAAGTTTTATAATCAATTAAAATTAAAATATTATTAATTTAAAGTTATATATCAATCATTTTTTACAATATTAGTTACAAATATATGATTATTAATTGACATATTTTCAAGAAACAAGATATTATTAAATAACTAATTTAATATCATTTATAAAGGCACATATTTTTTAAATATTAATTTTAATTTTTTTATAAACAAAAGTTATTTTTAAATTAACTAACTGTGTAATTACACTTGTGCAACCAAACAGCACGCTTGTAATTACACTATAATTACATTGTGACAAACAAACAGATCATTGTAATTACAATACTGTGTAATTACTAGGGTAGTAATTACACCAATTCCAATTACCAGGTGGCTTTCCAAACAGGCTCTTAAATAAATTCCACTTCTTTGTTATTATGCTTTACTGTGATTTTTGAAACAGTTTTAAACCTCAAAAATTATGATCATTTTAAAATGGTTATTAGCCGAGTTTTAAAATCGATTTGGCGACTTACCTAAATTACTAGGTGTTTTCCTAAGTTCTAACCTACATAATGGGCTCCAATAATTCATAATTTTTTTTACAAATACAATTTTGCACATAATGAATAAAAGAGGAAGTAACAAGAAAGGCTAAAATTGGGCCTACCTAAGCCCAAAACGCGTGTACTATTTTCGTACTCATAGTAAAAATGGGCATTCAAGTCATTTTCATTTTAAATTGTTAAATTAAATCAACCATGTATCACGATAATGTTAGCTCTCTCCAAATTGCCATTTTTTCTTTCATACCCAATGAAAACGATTGTTTCAATCAAATGATGGAATATAGTTGGGCCTCATGCCGTTTTATCAAACACTTTGTGAGTATGAAGCCCACAACTCTCATCAGTGGAGTATGCGTTGGATTCATGCGGGAGGGGGCGGTAGAATAGGCCGTTATCAATGAGAGAAGAGATCACATTGTGAAACAACAGAAAGTACCGATTTTAAAGATATGAGTTTTCGTGGTGGCGGTCATGGTGGTAGGTTAGCACTGGAGGTTTCGGTACTTCTTTCTTTTTTCTTTGTCTTTGTTTGTAATTTTTCCTAACTTTGATTCACTTAATAGCATGAAATTTTATCATTTTTCAAGTTTAGATTTTTCTTGCTCCAATCCCATCGGAAATGGTTCAAGCAAACAGAAACAAGGTGAGAGAAAATCAATTTAAAAGAGAAATTTGTGGAATAAATGTAATTTAAGAAAATATTTTAAGTCATGGATTAACTTAGTAAATTTTCCATGAACAAGTTTAAAGCCATTTTCTTGAAAATGAACCAATCAGATAATGTTAGCTTCCTTGCCATTTTTCTTTCATACCCGTGAGAATAGTTGGGCCTCATGCCCAACGAAGTTCATGCGCAGGGTGAGTGGCCCGATGGACCGTAAAAAGCACATTTAACCACGTAATAGCATGAAATTTTATCATTTTACAGATGGTTCAAGCAAACAAACAAGGCCAATTGGAATAAATGAAGAATTAAATGGATTAAAGAAAAAATCCAACATGTAATCACAAAACCCAATTGGGAAAAAGAAAGAAGAAAATCCAACATGTAATCAAAACTAATGTAACAGCAGCCCACAATAAGGAATTGTACATTATGTATATATCAAGTATATCAACTCATATACACACTACAAGAAAAAATATATTTGGAAACAAAAATTTTTTTGTTGCCATAGATTGATTATTGTTGCAAAAGTACTTTTGGCAACAAAAAAAATATTTTGTTGCATGAACTTTTCCCAACGGCTGTTATTGCAACAACGTGCAACAACTTTTTTTTTTTGTTGCCAAAAGTACTTTTTGCAACAATAATTAATACTATGGCAACAAAATTAAATTCTTTGGCAACAAAAAAATCATTTGCCAACAATAAAACTAAGTTGTTGCCAAAGATAAAAAAATTTGTTGCGATTTCTATACTTTCTTGTAGTGACACTAGAGTGTATATATGATTGAATATAATTTGTATACACAAGAACATTCACTCATACACCACATACAAATCAATTAGGCAAGGGAAAATTTTAAGGAAAATATACTTAAAATATGTATACCTCATTACCAGTTAAAATACAGTCACAATAGGTTTAGAAAAGGGGATAGTATACCAAACAGGTTTCAGGACATATATAGTATATACAGATCCACTTAGGTAAGCCAGAACATAACCATTTCAACACATAAATATACACCAAGTAAACAAAACATACAGGCATGTCTCTAAACCTCAATAACACTTTTAGAATGTTCACTTACCACTTAGTCATAGGACAAAGTGATACCTCGTAGTTTAAAAGAGATTTTGAAGGACTTAAACAAACTCCAATCAAACACAGATGGCTTCATTCATACACGCTCTGGATTTAAAGGGACTTATCATGCAACATTTGATTCATTTAAAAAACTAGTTTAGGCACGGTGCATATGTTAGACTCAATTAAAACAAGATGCTATACCAACCATATTCAAACTAACATGCTTCATAGTCATAACTAGTTTTCAAGACAGAACAAGACAAGCATGGATAAGCCTTGACAATCATACTGACAAGAAGCATAGCCACATCGGCTAGATATCAACATAGAAGCCTTAGTAATAGCATTTGGGCATAAAGAGACCACACAACCCAACTGATTAGGGTCAGAACCAAACATATAGAACAACAACATAGGTTTAGATCCTCAAATTCCATATTGTTAACAGACTCTAGGTGATCTAAGCTCAGACAGGAGTATCATAAATTAGTTAGGCATACAAACATGATTAATGAGCCTTTCAATTTATCTTGAACACACAACTAATTATATAGCAAAGATACAACATGTATGCGTAACCTATTAGCATTCTAGTATTTGCAAATGAGAGTACCAACTTTAAAATGTAATCCATTCAAAGTAAACAACATCCATAAACTAACTTCTTGACATTTTAGACTTTGATTAAGAGTTAAACATGTGGAGTGATACCATATGCTCGATTATCAAACTTGCAGTAGGAAACTAGCATGCACGTATTCAAGTAGGCGGGGATATAAACTAACCATAATCTGGTAAGTCTAGACAACATGTGTATCCTATTTCATACTTCATATCATATTGCTAACAGAGAACTTAAGTAATCTAAAAACAGGTAGGTTGACCACAAAGCAGTTAAACACATAAACATAGATGTCAAGCCACATGAGTTGAACTAACATAAGTTTGACTGAAGAACACACTGATTATAAGCACAAAAATCATCTTAACCTAGGGATAGCAAATGGCTAAACTAATCTAAACAGGCCTAAACAAAGATTTATCCCATATAATAAGGCTATCAAAGCAACATAAGCATATTCTGAACCTATCTAAGATAAACAATAAACAAGACTCAACAATAATCCACTAAACTAAACTAATCTAAGCACACCAAACAAGTTTAACTATTAAACAAAATAAGACGGGAACATCATTTAATTAACTGAACTAACACATAAACATGCTAAATTATACAAACAATAAACTAAACTAAGACATAACAAAAAAAAAAAAAAAGGAAAATGCAGGAAATAAAGAGAGAAAGGGGAATTACCTTGCTTATGTGTAGCCGTGAAAAGATTTGAAATTGGAGAGTTCAGTTGTTCCCCCAAATGCTCAGAATCACACATAACCCATACAAGAACAGAAAATAACTTTAAAAATTTTAACTTAACTCAAACGATTAAAGTCTTTAACAGCAAAAATGCCTAAAAGAACTTAAGTATTTCGAGTTTGTGAATATGCTACCTCTATCTGTAAATGAAAAATATGGGGTCCTTTATATAGAAATCCCCAAACCCTAGATGTAGTCGACGTGGGATAAATCCCAATTTTGGGATTTCCTCCTCACATATTAGCATTGTAGAGTTAGGATTGATTCAAAATAAACATCAAAGGTCAGATATCGACCAAGAAATAATCAATCCGTAGGGTTCTTCAAGAACCATTAGAAATTAGGCATTCAAAATAAAATACAACTAAAAATAATTAAAGATTTCAAACATATAGCCATTCAATTGCAAAAAAATAGAAGAAAGAAGGTGGTAATATCGTGTTTGGGGATTGGTTTAGGTGAGAAATGGCGGAAGCAATTAATACTTTGCCTTTCTTGGCCTTGCAAGGCCTATACAAGGCTATTAACTGATGTTGGGCTAGTTCAAGTCCAATCAGACTGGGCCTAGTCCATTTTTAAAGGGAAATTGGATTGTCCTGATATATACACGCATATGTGTGTGATATACATGTATATCTACGTATATACACATATATATGTATGATTTTGGCACTTGTTTTAATTAATAACCAAGAGATCTTTTCTACAGATATGTAGGTGTGATTTCGGCACTGTGAAAATGGGTAACACAAGTTACTCAAAGATTGCGGGGATCGGAGACATTTGTATCAAGACAAATGTCGGATGCACATTGGTTCTGAAGGACGTGCGCCATGTATCTGATTTGTGGTTGAACTTGATCTCGGGAATTGCCTTGGACCGAGATGGATACGAAAACTATTTTACAAATACAAAATGGAGACTCACTAAGGGATCATTGGTGATTGCAAAATGAGTTGCTCGTGGCACATTGTACAGGACAAATGCAGATATATGCCGAGTTGAATTGAACGCGGCTCAAGATGAGGTTTCTGCGGATTTGTGGCATAGAAGAATGGGTCATATGAGTGAGAAAGGATTGCAAATTCTTGCCAAGAAATCACTCATTTCTTTTGCCAAAGGTACAACGATAAAACCATGTGACTACTGTTTATTTGGTAAGCAGCGTAGAGTCTCATTTCAGACATCGTCTGAAAGAAAATTAAATATACTTGATTTGCTATATTCTGATGTTTGTGGTCCAATGGAGATAGAATCGATGGGTGGTAACAAATATTTTGTTACTTTTATTGATGATGCTTCACGAAAATTGTGGGTTTATATCTTGAAAACCAAAGATCAGGTGTTTCAAGTTTTTCAGAAGTTTCATGCTCTGGTGGAGAGGCAGACGGGTCGAAAGCTAAAGCGTCTCCGCAGTGACAATGGAGGTGAGTACACTTCAAGGGAATTTGAAGGGTATTGTTCAAGCCATGGGATCAGACATGAAAAGACAGTTCCTGAAACCCCACACCACAATGGCGTAGCTGAGAGGATGAATCGCACCATTGTTGAGAGGGTGAGAAGCATGCTCAGAATGGCTAAACTACCTAAGTCGTCGGGGGTGAAGCGATTCGAACGTTACTTCCGATCAATAGGAGTCCATCGGCTCCATTGGAGTTTGACATCAGAGATTTTAGACCAACAAGGAAGTGTCCTACTCGCATCTGAAGGTGTTCGGTTACAGAGCTTTTGCATATATACCGAAGGAGCAGAGAACAAAGCTAGATGATAAATTTGTTCCCTGCATATTCATCGGATATGGAGATGAAGAGTTCGAGTACATCGTGGGATCTTATAAAGAAGAAGGTCATCAGAAGCAGAGACGTAGTCTTCCGAAAAAGTGAAATTGGAACTGCTGATGATCTGTCAGAGAAAGCCAAAAATGGTATAGCCCCTAACCTTGTTACCATTCCTTCTATTTCTAACCATCCCAGAAGTGTAGAAAGTATAACCGATGAGGTTGCCGAGCAGGGGGAGCAACCTGACGAGATTGCTGAGCAGGGGGAGCAACTTGGTGATTATGCCGAGCAAGTTGAGTATTCTACTCAGGAAGAAGAAGAAAAATCTCAACCTCTGAGGAGATCAGAAAGGCAAAGGGTAAAGTCATCCAAGTACCCGTCCACAGAGTATGTCCTCATTAGTGATGAGGGGGAGCCAGAAAGTCTGAAGGAGGTGTTGTCCCATCCGTAAAAAGAACCAGTGGATAAAAGCCATGCAAGAAGAGATGGTTTCTCTACAGAAAAATGGCACGTACAAGCTAGTTGAACTTCCAAAGGGTAAAAGACCACTCAAATGCAAGTGGATCTTTAAACTCAAGAAAGATGGAAATGGCAAGCTGATCAGATACAAATCTCGATTGGTGCTAAAAGGCTTCGAACAGAAGAAAGGTATTGATTTTGCCAAAATTTTCTCACGTGTTGTCAAAATGACTTCTATTCAAACAATATTGAGCTTAGCAGCTAGCCTGGATCTTGAAGTGGAGCAGTTGGACGTGAAAACTGCATTTCTTTACGGAGATTTGGAAGAGGAGATTTATATGAAGCTGCCAGAAGGATTTGAAGTATCAGGAAAGAAACACATAGTGTGCAAATTGAATAAAAGTCTTTACGGGTTGAAGCAGGCACCAAGGCAGCGGTACAAGAAGTTTGACCCGTTCATGAAAAGTCAAACTTACACAAAGACCTATTCTGATCTATATGTATACTTCAAAAGATTTTCTGGCAACAACTTTATTATTTTGTTGTTGTATATGGATGACATGTTAATTGTAGGACAAGATAAGGAGCTGATTGCCAATTTGAAGGGCGATTTGTCCAAGTTATTTGACATGAAGGACTTGGGCCCAGCACAACAAATTCTGGGGATGAAGATTGTTCGAGAACGAACAAGCAGAAAGTTGTGGCTATCTCAGCAGAAGTACATTGAACGTGTACTAGAACGCTTCAACATGAAGAGTGCTAAACCCGTTAGCACGCCTCTTCCTGGTCATCTAAAGTTGAGCAAGCAGATGTGTCCTGCAACAAAGGAGGAGAAAGATGGCATGGCCAAAGTTCCTTATTCGTCAGCAGTCGGAAGCTTGATGTATGCAATGGTATGCACTAGACCTGATATTGCTCATGCTATCGGTGTTGTTAGTAGATTTCTTGAAAATCCTGGAAAAGAACATTGGGAAGCAGTCAAGTGGATACTCAGGTACCAGAGGTACTCTTTTGGAGACTGTTTGTGTTTAGGAGGATCTGATCCAGTCTTGAAGGGTTACACAGATCTTTGATATGGTGGTGATCTTGATAATCGTAAATCTACTACTGGATACATGTTCACATTTTCATGGGGAGCTATATCATGGCAGTCGAAGTTGCGAAAGTGTGTGCACTCTCTGTTTGCGAAGCGAGTACATTCTCTACGACAGGGTGGCAAGGAGATGATATGGCTAAAACGGTTCCTTCAAGAACTTGGATTGCATTAGGAGGAGTATGTCATCTATTGTGAGAGTCAAAGTGCAATATACTTGAGCAAGAACTCCATATACCATGCAAGGACGAAGCACATCGACGTGAGATATCACTGGATTCGAGAAAAGATAGAGGACGGATCTATGCAGGTCAAAAAGATCCCTACAAGTGAGAATCCTTCGGATATGCTGACCAAGGTGATACCAAAAGACAAGTTTGAGCTATGCAAGGAACTTGTCGGCATGCACTCAAACTAGAAGCCTGGCGTTGCCTCCTTCAAGTGAGTGGGACTGGAGGGGGAGATTGATGAAGTCCATCCCATTTGGTGATAATTGGCATGGGCCAATTTAGTTGGCTAAAAATTGAACTTGGAGCCAAAGGAAAATACTTGGAGCCAAAGATAAATTCTTGGAGCCAAAGCAAAATTTGTGGATTACAAATTTTAGCCTTTTTTCTTTTTCTTCTTTTTGTTCTAGGAGGCCAAGTTTGGTCTCCTATAAATGGAGAGCCATTCTTCCATTTGTAAGACACGCCAACAAAGAGAGAAAGAAGAGTGAGGCATTCACAGATAAGAAAATAGTCTGTGAGAAAAAATAGAGAGTGTGAGCGATATTGTAGTGAGGTGGAAAATCTTAAAAGAGGGTAATTTCTTTTGAGTGTGTAGTGGTCTTTGGAGTATTTTACTCAGACCTACAAAGTGTAAAATCCTTGCTATAGTGATATCAGTTGCTCCTCTCGGCCCGTGGTTTTTCCCTTTTGGGTTTCCACGTAAAAATCTTAGTGTCATTATCGCTCTTTTTTATTCTTGTTGATTAACCATATCACGGTGCTACATTATTATTCCGCTATAAATACCGTGAATATTATTTCTGTGGCGGGTTTATTCCCAGCAAGATCACCATTAATTTCCTTAGTTTGGTACCAGAAAGTGAAAAGGCATTGGAAATGAAAGGTTTTAAAAACTGTAAATAGAGGCAGCAGATTCTTGGCATGATAAATACCTGAGTAATTACTGTATTTACTAAATTTGCTATTATGTTGGCTTCTGTAAGGAAGCACAGGGACAGAACATGGGTGTAAACTAAATAATAATGATATTTTATTTATTACTGTATCATGTATGCTACGTGGGATGACTGTTATTAGGGGATATACATTTAAGATAAAATAAATAGACAATTTATGGGTGAAATGGTTACTGCACGTCTGCACTCCCAAAGGGATGTGATACCTTACTAAATGGGTAATGCATTTAGACACTTTTAGTTTTGTTTCCTCATTAATTGAGTATTGTATTAGAGAATTTCAGCTTTTTTAAAATATGATAAATAGGAAAACTAAGATAAAAAGGAGAAAAAAGATAAATTGGAATGGTGGCTATAGAGAGGTGCCATATCATCTTGTTTATTTCTAGCTTTATATTATATATAGATTTAACTCTAGGAGAATTAAGTTACAATTACAAATAAGGGTACAACCAAAGCGAAATACAGAAATATAGAGTATATACATTGGAGAGGAATACGATGCGAAGTACAGAAATACATGGATATATACATTGAAGAGGAATACGAGAATACACACGAATATGGCTACGATAACCAATCGAGATTGAAATACCCCATAGCTGTGTGAGGATTTCTCGATTCAGATCAATTTTGGTGTAGAAATACACTTGTATCAATTGTAGAAGAAATTTCTTTGAATATATACAAGAAAACTATTTAAACTCCTTGTACAGATTAAGAAGTTGTTGCTTCATCTGTAGCAAAGAAAATAGCAGGGATTTGACGTCTTTGAGGAACACTTCGAAATGGAGTTCTAACATCGAATTTGTTTCATCTAATACACTTTACTGATATGTTCTTCACCAATGACAATGGAGTTTCTTTGAATACATACATACACTCTTAAATTCAAAAAATGGTTTAAAATTTCAGATTTTAGAACGGAAATTCCAGATCATTGAATATATACAAACACCGTGTATATCTACGAACGTAAATACAGTGTATAAGTTAGCTAAACCGTGTAATTCGTTCAAAATTTCAGGATATTTTTAGCGACAGATTATTTTATTTACCAAAAATAAGAAAATGCTTAACCTTTGGTTAACAGAAAAATGGATTTAAGGAGACGTTCATATTTCAAAAAAATTCTAATGATTCGCAAAGGGCGAAATAAGAAATTACTATAAGAAAAACAAAAAAAAATTGTTTAAATTAGAAAAACAAAAGCAGCAGTATTTGAACCATTAGACCGAGGCCCACGTAGTCGCCGGTGCAAGAGCAAATTCAAAATTGGGCCTGCATTCATGTAAAATTCAGAACTTCTTATGAAGGATTGCTATTGCTTCTATATTTGTAATGTAATTGCAATTCGTGTTTCTTGGTCATGTTTTTAAGAACATGACCCAATAGTAAATGCTCGCCGGTGCTGAGCACGGACCCAATATTGTATTACATCTTATGTTTTTTCTTCCATTCACATTTTTCTGTTTTGTTTTAGACAATCAAAAGAATTAGATGCTTATTGTGATTTCAATTTGTTGCTCATGAGACTAATTTCTTTTCCGGACTTTAAAATATGCAACAATATTTATTCTTATTTGTTTTTCGCAATGGCTTTACATTTCTCATTCGAGCATAAATAGAAGTTATGGTAATTGTATTATTTTTGGTTAATACAATAATCTTTTAACAGCCTTTTGCAACATAGTTTTTTGTAAGATAATCGTTCGACCAGGTACGATGTAATATGTATATTATGGATTCATTTAAGCCCAATAAATTTGATCAAATAATGTATTATGGTGAATTTTTTATTAAATAAGTGCAAATATGAGTTCTCAAATCGTAAATCAAATTGACTTGGTAGAATCTAAATTCGAACAAATAAAGATCAAATCCTAAATCCATCCATGTGTTCAACTGCAATTGAATTAAATCAACCACAATAGTACTTCTAAATCCATTTTCAATACTTGTTAATAACTAATACTTGATTTTATTTATTCTTCACCCCAATACTTTTCATGACCTTGCTAAGAGCGAAATAAAAAAATACATATACAATTTTAGCGTTTTGTCCCTGCTTCTTATATTGATAGTTTTTTCAATATTTGTTTGTTATGTTCCAAATTTTTTTCAGATGAGTCCAAAAGTTATTTAAATGTTAGCAAACTCAAAATAAAATTTTTTAGCAAGTCAAACAGAGAGCAGAACCTGAAATGGTAAGTAAATTTATGTGAATTCACATGGTCATGTGGCAGCATCAAAGGTTGCTACATGCCTACATCCGTTGCCAATTACATGAAAGTTGGAGGTAGGGCCCACATATAAGAAAGGATAAACCACAGATGCAATACCTTTTTGTCCATTAGGGAAAAGGTACACACAATGTAATAGTTAGTACAGCACAACTAAAGCCTAAAAATTCTGTAATACCATAAATGCCCCCGAATGTTGACGGAGAGGAGCCTGCTAACTCCCTCTTATAGAATAAGAGAATATTTTATCAGTATGTGATATGCTAGTATATTTATATGGAGTATAAATGTTTTTTTGGTCCGATCAGCGAATATACACCGTGTATAAATACAGTGTATAAGTTAGCTACACCGTGTAATTTGATCAAAATTTCAGGATATTTTCATCAACAGATTTACCCAAAATAAGAAAATCGTTAACCTTTGGTTGGCAGAAAAATGGATTTAATTGGAAAAGGAGACATTCATATTTCAAAATTTTAGAAATGAACTGTTCATCCACTTCGTCATCAATCTGCAATAGTCCTTTTCACCTTTAACTAATACTTGCACTGATTTTTATTTATATATTTCAAAGGAGGAGGGTAAAAAATATAAGAGTAATAACAAAAAAATAGATAAAGTTGCTTCAGGAACATAGTGCTATGAAATCTCTATCCTACCATCAATTTACGACATAATCACCTAAAAAGACTATTTATGACAGTGTTATTTTCTATGAGAGTTGCTTTATTTATTTATATATGTTAGGAAAAATCACTACAACATGATAACATGAAGTATAAATATCATTACACCAATAATAAAAAATCATATTATATAGCAAAAATACTTTTAAAATGAAAAAAAAAATCAAATTTAACATTGGGGGCTTACACGCCTGGACTTGGATCTACGCCTTTCATTTGGGCTCCCGGAGCGTTTTTGGTACGCCCCGCACCGAGACTCGTCGCGTAAACGCCTTTGAAAACACTGGTTAGTATCTCTTTGCGCTTCATTATTTGAGGTGCATAGCCGGCGAGCCCTACGTTCCCTACGTTCTCGTAATGCCTGCCACAATTATGATATTTAAGAGATCAAAATAAATTTCCAACATGATCTACATTAACAGATACTCCATCCGTCTTAAAATAAGTGTCACCTTAGCAAAAATCACACTCATTAAGAAATCAATAAATACAATGTAGAGTTTACTAAGCTACAAAGTGCTATTTTTTTAATGCTAAGGGTATAGTTGGAAACCCATGGCCATTTTTTTCTTGAATTCCTAAAGTGACTTATTTTAAGACAATTTTTTTTTTTTTTTTGTGCTCATGTGACACTTATTTTGGGACGGAGGGAGTAATAACAAGAGGCGTCCAAGTTTTAAGCACCATTTGCAACAAAGCATACACGAGTAGAATTATTGCTTTACCTATGATAATGCTTCCATCCAAATCAACTGTTCCTGATACTCCTTACTTTTTCTATTTCCAATTATCATTGCAAAACCCATAATCTGAACAAAGAAAAGTGGTTAAAAAACAAATCACAAATTGCGTTCTAGAAAATAAAACATTGGGAGATTGATGTGAAGGAATACCGTAAGAAATCCCATGGTTGACTGCCACGCACTCTCCTCGTCGAGATGACCAACTTTGACAATATTTGCACATTGGTTTATCTGGAATCCACTCAAAAAAAAAAAAAAAAAAAAAAAAAAAAAAAGAAGCATATTTCAAGTGTTGGTAGTTTGCGTATCAAAATTGAAAGTAGAATCGAAGATGTGTTAAAAACTTTATATTCAGGACTGGAGGACAGTTTTTAAAATTCATTTACCTGAGCCTTCCCGAAGATGGATCGTTGGAAATTGAGGTTCAACCCAGAAGCTATAGGCTTTAATATAGTCTTCAACCCAACGGCAACACAATTGAGTACTGGCATCATGATGACAAGATGAGTACAGGCAAGAATTCATGAAACATGGAAGACCATGAACTAATGAATGAGAATTCAGAAGTGTTGTACATAACTACTTTTAAATCTTTTAACTACATAAATGCATGTTTTGCCCTCCGTGGCCATGGGCCACGCATCCAGGTCACTAGGACTACTAGCCTCATGCCTAGAGCCCTGGTGAAGGATTTAATTGAAAGTCCAAACGTTGGACTCAAGCCTAATATACAGGGACACTGATTCAGAATTGGTGTTCTCTGGGATTTTGTAGGAGAGTCCATAGCCAGACAGTTAGTTTTAGTTCGCTAAATTGGCCTCTTTAATGCGAACAAGGAGAAAAGTGTTGTGCCTTACTCCTCAGTGACGCTATTTTTCTTTTTGTGATATAAAATTTTAGTCGAGGCCCTTCTTTCAAGTGTTGATGGACTACAAATAAGAAATATCATTACGCAAACCCTGGGATTATCACTTAGTAATAGGATTTTAAAAAATAGGTAGGATTTAGCCTTTGCTTAATCCTAAAAACCTTGCACTGGAAATCACACGTCTATACCAATTTATTATTTTTTTTTTTTTTATAACCATCATATCTCTACAAACTCTACATCTAGCGAATTTGGTCATGTGGTTTTCTCTCATTGTTTGATGCCGCATCACGACCTCTGCCCTCTAAATCAACACCAGACCAGGTCTTGTGTTAATCAAGGTCCGAACTTGTCAAAAGAAAAACTACTCAAATTAAGAGGTAGGTAAAGTCTAACATCTTTACAGAATTGGAATGATAAATCCTAGTTAGAGATAGGGGTAAATTTTGCCCTAGATCAGTAATTCACAATCTGATATTTTCTGCCATTACACAAGTTATAAACCGTGAGTAAACAAACAACAACAACACATACGCAGTGGAATTCCACAAAGTGGGGCCTGGGGAGGGTAGGCCGTATGCAGACCATACACCTACATTGGGAGGTAGAGAGGCTATTTCCGACAGACCCTCAGCTAAGAATAAAACAAGTCATAAACCGTAAGAGTAAGATCGCATAACTAACTTTAATTTAGAAAGACTTACTAGTCATGATGATTCAGTGTGATGAGTTTCTTGCTGTGAATAAATAACCTACAACACCTGTGAAAAAAGGTTAGAGGTTTAGCTCTCAAATCACAAGAGGAACTAAACACACCTCAAAGATGCCAACTTTTCCTCTATCACGCCCACACACACACACACACACACAAAAAAAAAAAAAAAAAAAACAAAAAAAAAAAGTGTTCTCAATACATATCTGGAACAAACAAAAACCATGGATACACACACAACGGGAAGCCACAACTATAATCTGGATCTAACGCTCATATGCTATTAATTTCAAATTTAATCATGTTCAGCCAACTAACAAAGAAACATAATCCTTGTTTGATTCATCGAATACACATTTCCCCTTCAAATTAAATCAAAGGCGAGGTTTTGGTCTAATATCACTAACGGAAGTTAACTTGTACCCAGGGCTTTGAAAACACCTTGAGGTCAACATGGCACTTATCATCTCCCTTTCTTAGTTGCAACAAGGCTCTTTCCCATACCAAAGGTAATTAAACGTTACACAATAATGCATGTACTATAGGCTTTATTATTCATTTGGGAGTAAAAATTTCATCTAATATTCATTTTTCGCGTGATTGCCCTTCTTTTGGGGTGGTCTTTAAATTTTGTCCGTCATATTTATGATCTTTAAGTTTTGCCCTCCGCTTGGAAAGGTGGGCGAATACCTGAGATTTTGGATTCAAACCCCCGTTCAGGCATAAAATTAAAAAATAATTTCGCAAGGCAGGGCTGTGAGGCGTGTATGTCGAATCCCAAGATACACTCCTTAAGGAAAAACTAAAGTTAACATAACTAAAATTCTGTCCTATAAGGCATAACTTCTCCTTAAGACATAGTTTAGTTATGCCCTATGGGGCAGACTTTTAGTTAAGACATAACCAAAAGTATGCCCATAAGGCAGAACTTTTCCTTAAGGCATAGACTTTGTCTTATAAGGCAAACTTTTAGTTATGACTTAAGAAAAAGTTCATACTTTTAGTTATGTTTTATGGGAAACACTTTTAGTTAAGGCATAACTAAAAGTATGCCCCATAAGGCGGAACTTTTCCTTAAGGCATAACTAAAAGTTTGCCTTAAAAAGTAAAAACAATAAAATATATGCCTCAAGCCCGGGAGACTTTTAGTTAAGCATAACTAAAAGTCTGCCGGATGAGGCAGAGCGAAATTCAAACTCTGTCTGGCTAATTTTTTTAAAAATTTTGACTGAGCGGGGATTCGAACCCGGAACCTATGAGTTTTAGGCGAAGGACAAAAATTAAAGACCACCAATTTGAGGGGCAAAAGTTAAAGACCACCCCAAAAGAAGAATTGCCCTCTAATATTCATAAATAAACTTTTAGGGTCATTCGCACAAATGGCCCTATTTCTAGGTGGTCTTTAATTTTTGGGCGCGACATAAACTAAATTTCGGTCGGCATAGTTAGCGTTTAGCTTCAACATATGTATTATAACATCCCACAAGTTATATCGGATAAGGCAAAATGTTCAACACTAAATATATCTGAAAAAAGCCAAAAGTTTACATTCGCTCGGCATAGTTAGAATTTAGCTTCGACATATGTATCATCACATCCACACAAGTTATACAGGAAAAGGCAAAACTTTCAACACTCAACATAATCTAAAAAATATTACACAACTTATGCCGCATAACTTAATTCCTACAGCACTTGTGCCCGAGTGAGGCAATCAATTTACAAAGATAAAAAATGTTAAAAAACTTATGTTGAGAGAAGTATATCTAGATATTTTCATTAAATATGTAGCATGGCCAAAAATTAAACACCACATATATTAGCGGCAAAAATTAAAGACCAGTCCGTATGAAGGACAATCCGTGCAAAACTTTGGAACTTCTAATGATCTTGAAGGGTTAGCAGATATGTCATGTTTTTGTTTCATTGAGTTTGTAGAGGTCTGATTTGTGAATTTTTAAGCCTCCATAATACATACACATGAAGAGCGAAGGTGATGAAGCCTTTCACAAATGCACGGGCCAAGAGAAGAATGCCCAAGTTAACATATATGTTAAGCAACTAGGCCCAACAAGCTAGGGCCTAGGGAAATGGGCTTTATAGGATCTGTGTGTTTGTCACTGTGTCAAATGTCAAGTTTTTGCGCGGATTGACTCATCTTTAAATTTTCGTCCCTCAAATTGCTGGTCTTAATTTTTATCTCAGCTCCTTATTTAATACTAAAATTTATGGGCCAAAGTACCCTTAGTCACTGATAGATCAGAGATTTTGGGTTCGATTTCCAGCAAAGTAAGATAAAAAATCATTTCGCAAAGCAAAGTTTCATAGATATTATGCTATTCGAGCAAAGTTACATAGAAACTATGCTTTGTCCGACATAGCTCTGTAGAAATTAAGTTAACAGGCATAAGATGTGTAGTACTTAATTTGCAAGACAAGGTTTCATAGAAACTATGCCTATGCGGGCAAAGTTACATAAAAACTATGTCTTGTCCGGTATAGTTCTGTAGAAATAAAGTTATGTGGGATAACTTAATTTCTACGTAACTATGCCGGACAAGACATAGTTGCTATGTAACTTTTCCCGAATAGGCATAGTTTCTACGAAAGCTTACCTTGCGAAATTAGGTCACAAATTCAAATTTCTTTTTTTATTTTTCCGGTGGGATATTTTCGATCACTTTTTTGTTACTTAAAATACTGAAGATGCAAAAATTAAAGTCCTGCAATTTTGAGGGGCAAATATTAAAGACCACCCCAAGATAGACATTCCTGCGAATTGCCCGCCAATTGTTCCTGATCTGGCCTGAATCGCTTAATGCTATTGCTCGAGTGAACATTTTGTCTACAGTGAGTAATCCAGTACATACTCGCTGCTTTTTGTTCAAGCTAAATTTTTGAGAAAAAATATATGCACTCATTGTCATAAGAAATGATGAATGTAGTAGTTTGTTGCATAGAATAGCTTTTGTATTGGTTAGTCTTTTAGTTTTGGAAATCAAATTGTCCATGTTTCTCAGTTGTAAACTTGTATTACTGCCATCTATATATCGAATCAAATAGGGATATATACGGTGAACGTAGATTTTGAACAACATATGTTTGACAGTGTGCGGGCAATTACACTATACAATTACATGCTAATATAACTTTTCTAAATATATTTTATTTTTCTTTTCTCAAATATATTTTGAAATATTCCTGTTACAATATTTCTCTTTAATTTCTCTTATTCTCGTTTTCAACCTTCAGACATGTTTATTCTCGTTTTAAACCTTCAGACGCGGTCCCAATTCAGAATATTCGAAAGAGGATGCAACACTGAAATTGGATCACTATTCCTGCTTAGAGTTTCCTTCATTTCCAGAAACTTAGAAACCAGTTCTGGCTTGCTTAACTGAATAAAGACAGCAGCACTTTCATCCAAATGGTAGACAGAGGAAACAGAGGTTGGGCCAAAGGCTTGTAATAGACAAGCTCTGATCTCCCTTGCTTTTAGTTTAGATGGCAATCCCCACAACAAAATGACCTGGTACCGACATTTGAGGTTACTAATAGCTGAGGAGTCTGCTGTACATTTCCCAGTACTTAGATCAATGATGTCTCCACTAACCCAGCTAAGGTACAGGCGATTGATATAACTTTGAAGCTGCGTCTCCTTGGCTAAACCTCCAGCAAGCACATGAAGGCTGAAATCAATGCCTAGATGATTGCACGCCTGTGCAAAAATGCATCCGGTCATGAATGCATCATAGCCAGCTTCATGCTTAGCTCCTGAGTTCCAGTTCGAGGATCTGCAAATCAACTTAAATTAGTGACAAGGATTATTCACATTGTTCATTTTGATCTTATAAATTGAGATACAGAGCAATAGATTTAAGCTATGGGAGTGCTGAAAGAAGCGTAAGATTTTCTTCACAAGCTAATCAAATATACCAAAGATGCAAAGCAAACACAGGCGAGACACGCATAACTTCAGTGTCAAATGCATGCAGAATTCCAACAGGAACTAAAGAAAGATATTGCGTAAAAGATGTAAATCAAAATCAATAGTCAAGCTAGAAACAACCAGGCACATGGTAAGCACATAGTAAAGTAACAAAATAGCATTCTGTTGATTCAGTACCAAGAGTTAAGTAGAAATAGCGGTAAACCTTTTTTCATCTACTTGAACCTCCACCTCTACACATTGTCTATCAGCCAAACCAGAAGTTTTGACACCTTTTGAGGACAGATAGAGACAAATGCTCTGGATAGTGATGTGCTGTTTTTATTCACCATCTTTTGAAAAACAACGTTTGCATTCAAGAGTATTTTGTTGTCAATTATGAAAGGGAAGTACTTCTGAATGGAAGATACATAGTCCTCAGCGGTCGAAGGTAGTGGACCAACGAATTTACTGAATATATGTGCCATATCTGCGTTGATTGTATAAAGTGTTGGGTAAAAGTTGAAAAAGAAAAGGTAACCTTTCCATAAATTGAAGATGATTTATTTACCAAGAAAGCAATTGTGACCAACAATCAACTTCCGTTCCGAGGAAAGAAGATCAATAACATGTCGAAATCCAGCAGCAGACTTGACCATCATTTCTGCTTCTTTACGAAGGCCGTCCTTCATCTCTGTCTACTTGATTTAATACATGAATAGCTTAGATGAGATACAGTCAAGGTACTGAATGAACAGATGAGGAATCACTTCTTATTTTCTTTTTCTCTCATCATTATAAGTTTTATCGTAACACAAGGTGATTTTAATAACTCTTTCTGCAAATGGAACTTAAACTTATTTACTCACAGGTTTCACGTAAATACTCATCCCATTTAGATCAATTTTTCTTTTTTTAATGAAGATCCCATTTAGATCAATCATTATAACTGGTTAATGAAGAGAATAGGTCTCATATTGACAAAAATGATACCAATAACAGTTAATTAAAAAAGACGTTTATTACTAGTACTTGTGGACTCTCAGAAACTGGAAAGTACAGCAATGGTCATAAATGTAATCACTGTGTCCATATATTGTTTCAGCAAGAATTTTCTTTATCAATCAAGCCTTTAGGCCTTACCATCAGTTGACCCCTGTCATCGTTGGAATCTGTATAGACAATCAACTGCTGCTGAGATGTTGCTTCACTAGCTACTCGGATATAGGCAAGATCTTTGAAATGCTTTCTAGTGAGCTGGATTTCCGGTTCACCAAAGGACAATATCATATCAACAATTATATACACTTCTCTTGTTCATGATGAACTGCCGAGGAACAAAGAGAAGGTAATATTGACACTATTACTGGGTAAGTGATTACCTCCTGCTTAAATAAAAGGAATACATCCTCTAATTCAAGCTTTTAGACAAAAAGTAAAACACCAGCTAACATTGGATAAAAGAAGATACTCTCACAGTCTCACATCATAAGTTGATCATAGTACAAAAACAAAGAAAGAAAGAGAAGAGCTAGTTACCTCTTTAATCACCCTTAGTTGACAAGAAGTAAACCCACTAAGGGCAAGGGCTGGACGGGTCTTGAAGAAAACCATTTAAAATCTTTGACTTGGATCAGTGGATAATATTTTAATTACAGAGCTACTGCTTCCCTTAGTTAACAAACTATCACGCCATTCCCTCATTGTGTTCTTCATTCTCTCAGCAAATAGAACATCTGCCATCCTAACCGATGGAATTCTGCATCTTCTCTCAAGCCAACACAGAATCCAATGATTCATCCATGTATATTGAGCTTATACGTTCCAGTGCTTCCTCTTCTTGGCTTCTGGATAAATAAGAAATTCCTGAGATTACATAGAAATGTAAAATCTCAAAAATGAAAGCAATGAAGAGATAATTGAGCTAGCCAAATTGAAATCCGACGGGTACATAACTCTTATATAAATCTAAATAGTGACTAAGTCAGAGAATTTAAAATCCAAATTCAACAAAGAATAACACCTCACCAAGCAAAACCATCCAAGTTTTGACAGCACATCAGTTCACCTGCTTGGAGATGAACCAATGATATTTGCAGCATGCAGCATACCACTTACAATGGTAGCAAAGAGACTCAAATGTAAACTTTTCTATATGATAAAATAAATTCAGAATATAGAATGCTTCCAGAACAGGATGAAACACAAAGTATAAAAAGTACAAGAGAAAAACAATGTGATTCGAAGAGACTGCACATCATAGGTAAGTCAAACTACTTGAAGAAGGGGGTTGGGGGTGGAGCTAGGAACTGATGTCTAGATAGACAACTCTTTAAGTTCACAATCCATTTCTCACAAGCTTCTAGAAGAATGTACTTTGCTATGTTTTGTTCTTCTGGGTAAACATACAAATTCATGGTAGCATTTAAAAAGGATGACATGGGTTTGCTGGAATTCATGATGTCATGGTTTAAACCTTTCTTTTCAATTCTAGTCAATTGAGATCTTGGTAAGTTGAGAAAGTTAAAACCCAAAAGATGGCAAAAGACCTAATCTGATTTGGTATATCAAAATCTTAGGATCACCATCACAACTTCAGTCATAGCCAAGTTCAGTCAATACACTAATGTTTCAACTACCCTTATGTCTTTGTCCAAATGGTCAGTCACCTCATAGGACTCGGATAAGCTGATGCAGATCCATATATTTTGAACAACACTGACACTAACAGTTAACATAAAGTTGCCAAATTGTGAACGTGCTATGGTCTCAATAACTTGTCCAAGAGAACAAAACAAGGTGTTAAGGACTTACCTTCACGTACGCAGATATTGAAATCGAATTGGTATTTCGTCAAGAAATCCAATGAGGTTGTCTGGCAAAGGAACTCGTAGGATTGGTTGCTACCCTTGCCGTGGGGATATATAAAAGTTATGTCTGCCAGAGAGAAATCAGATTTGAGAACTCGGAATGTAACATTAACTGATCAATGCTGTTTATGCTACTTGTTTCCCTTAAAAAAGCATGCTTATTCTAGCCTGTACGCCAAAATAGAGCAGAATTGATATAAAAAATGCAATGTGCAACATCTCTAAGACAAACAAATCAGGTCGCTGCTCATTTGACTTGGACAAACAGAAACAATACAGACATTTCTGCGTTTAATAATTTTAACTCTCATTACACAGCAGTCTGAAAGTACATAAACAATTAACTTGGACAAAAACCATATAAATGAATGAACTAATTATGCATCAAATCTAAATTAATTGCAGTGAACAGTATACAAATCCTTTATATATCCAAGAAATAAAAAAAACAGTGAAGACTTACGGATGAGCGATGAACAAACACCGAACTGAACTTCTCCTTCACTTTGACATCGGTCAAAGTCAAACGACTCTCTCCAAGGAGCGCTAGTTACTCCGGTCCTTGAGAACTGATTCCAAGTTTGATTTGGTAACAAGAAGATGAAGTGAGTGTGCGGCGGCGCGTGGGATAATTTGATTAAGGTAGTTAGTTGATAATAAAGGTTGTGTTTTGTTTTGTTTTTCTTGGCGAAAATTATCAAAATGGTCCTTAGTGCATGGACTTTAGTTTTATTTGACTTCACCCTTGCCCCCGGTTTGGATGGTTGTTTCCAAATTTTTAACTTGCCTCCTTGTCTAAAAAATTTCACCTAAATTAAGGGATGTACCCATTAAACATTTTACTCAAGTTGAAGTGTGTCTGATAGACACCTCACACATAATCTTCCGTGAAAACAAAGAGCGTGATTTTCAGTCACTGTGACATGGCAAAAAAGTCGAACCAAAAGGTGACCCATCAAGGGGGGAAAAAAAAAAATCTCCAGATCCCTCCCATACAACCGTCTACCACGAACAAGCACCGTGAGATGGTTCGGACATGTGAAGAGAAAATGTATGGATGTTCCAGTGCGGAGATGTGAGAGGTATGGGTGGGTGCTCGGTTTTATCAAGTTTCGATTCAGTTATTTTGATTTCGATTTTTTGAAGGTGGACACCGAATCCGAACCAACTAGTTCGGTTCGGTTCTTTCGGTTTCGATTTTTTCAATATGATATTAGAAGCGATTCCATTTACACTAATTCATATTCTCAAAAGCAATAAAACATAAAACTGATAAATTGAAATCAAAATCAAACAAACAGGATACACAAGAACAAAAAACCATAACCATGATATAGGATTACTGGGTGTTACATATATATCGTAAGAATAATTAAGAAAACACATAAAAGACATACATTAATCCTAAAGACACATCTTAGTCACCTTCATTTGTTAAGGATATTTGATTTTCTCAACTGAAGTGGAAAATTAGAAATACAAAAGCATAAGAGGGCTTGTCACAATTGGGTTTTTTTTTTGGCTTAAACTTAATGGACCTGGACTATTTTAATTTTTTTGGGTAATGTATTAAATTTCGATGGGCGTTTGGTACTTCGGTTCGGTTTTATCAAATTTCGGCTCGGCTATTTTGGTTTCAATTTTTTTAAGGTGGACACCAAACACCGAACCCAACTAGTTCGGTTCGGTTCGGTTTTTTGAATTTCGGTTCGATTTGGTCCGATTTTTTGATTTTAGGTATTTATGCCCAACCCTAATGAGAGGTTTGGTATGGATGGTTTCGCAGAGAGGTAGAGGTAGGCCGAAGAAATATTGAGGAGAGGTGATTAGACAGAACATGACACAGTTTCAGCTTACTTAGAACATGATCTTAGATAGAAACTTACGGAGTACAACCGATTAGGAGGTTAGTAGGTAGTTGTGATTGCATACTAGTAGTCATGGTATTACTCTTCTGGTTTCTTGTCCTTCGATTTCTACTATTATATGCTGTTTTTTATACTCCGATTATCTTATTAATTTGTAGTAGTTAATGCTCCTTTTTTTTTTCTTCCAGTCTGCTATATTATGCTTTTATTGTATTTTGCCGTGGCTTATTCGCTTCCGTTATTTTTTGTTTCGTATTGCTTTGAATTATTTGTCCTTATACCGCGGGTTTATAGTAGACAACCTCTCTACCTTCAGAGCCGGCCTTAGTGTGATGACCTTCCAAGTCATCTTGCCACATAAGCACATATTTTAGACATGTGGATGCTTACATGGCAAAGATGCTAGCATTTGTGGGAAGATTCTAGAGCCATGGAGAGTTTTCTTGGAGAGACTCTAGATTTTTATAAAATATTTAGGAAGACTTTCTTGAGAAGCCTTAGAATATTCTAGGCATGTAGAGAATTCTAGAGAGGGGACCTACTTGTAAATATAGAGGGACTTATGTAACAATTATTATTTATCCATTAGCCACAGGTGAGTAGTATAAATAGAGAGCATACATTTGTAAAAAACCATCAAGCAAAATCAATCAAGTTTTCTATAATAAAAAGCTTCCTTCTAAAGAAATTTCTCTTGTCTTTCTCAATTACTATTCCCTTAGCGATTTTGAGTGTAGTAAACTAGGCTGACTTGGCATAGCAAGATCGTGAGCGAGTTGTCAAGTCTTTGCACGTGCGCTTAGTTGAAGACTAAGGACGTGACATTAGGGTCAAATAACTAAAGCTTGAACTTAATTTGGGGGCCCCATTTTTTTTTTTTTTGGAAAATAATGAGTACTTTTAAGTAGAAAAGCATAATTTTTAAATAAATATCAAAAATAGATTTTCACTTTTACTTGTCCACTTTCGCTTATTTAGATAAAAATAATTTATTTTACTGTTATACCCTTATCACTAATTACTCATTTCAAATCATTTTTCAAATCCATTAAGACTATATACCAATTAATATGAGCATCTTGATAAAATATGTACTTCATTATTATTTCTTTGTGCAAAATCCATAGTGGATAGGTAAAAGTGAACGGATGGAATACATTTTTATACTATGCTCTTTCTTGACTTGTCCAGAATGTCGATCTCTTATATAACATTTATACACTCATATATTCACTTTCTTGCTTTATGAATTCCAATCTAATATATATTATTATTCCCAGAAAAATCATAGGTTAAGACTGCTTTTGACAAAATATATTGCATTCTTTTATATTTTTTTTCTTTTGTTTCAAAGAGGAGTTATTGAGCAGCCAAACGATATTTTGGAATCAAATCATTGATTTTTTTTTAAATTAGATTCTGTTAGTCTAAAATTTCCAAGTGTTATTTTTATCTAATATTTGTTGTTTTTGTTAGTTTTACTTCATAGTATAGATTATCTAACATGGGACAAAGTAATCACACTACAACAAAGAAAGAAAATTACGGAGGCAAACTCTCCGCGCGCGTATATATATATATATATATATATATATATATATATATATATATATATATATATATATATATATATATATATGGGGCTGTTTTTGATTTTTTTCAAATCAAATTCAAATTTGAAGTTTTCCTCTTCCTGACCCAATGGCTAAAACTGTCTTTCAGCTCCTATCTCTAACTTTCCAATCTGCGTCCAAGCTAATAGCTGATGGAATTAAGAACTCTGCTGGATCGCATCCAACATTTCGATCAGGAATCATATTACTTGCTGAGGTATTGAAGCCTAACTTATTTTAACTTTTGTATTCATTTTGACTAACCTAATTTTTATTTGCAGAAACACAACAACTTAATTGCAAATATGCAAAAGATGCTCATCGATGAAAGCAAAATTGACATCAAATTCGAAAAATTAGACGAGGAGAAAGCAATTAGCGTCGCATCCAGCTTACTTGCCGAGTCTTTCATTATCTGGGTGAGTATTTCAAAAATTTAATAGAGATTGAATCCATTTTATGTTTGGCGAATATAGATGGTTCCATTTTTTGTTTGTTTAACCTCAAATTTAATAGAGATTGAATCCATTATGTGTTTGGTGAATAGAGATGGTTCCGTTTTGTGTTTGTTTAACCTCAGATTTAATAGAGATTGAATCCATTTTGTGTTTATTGAATAGAGATGGTTCCATTTTGAGTTCGTTGAACCTCAAATTTAATAGAGATTGAATCCATTTTGTGTTTGGTGAATAGAGTTGGTTCTGTTTTGTGTTTGTTTAACCTCAAATTTAATAGAGATTGAATCCATTTTGTGTTTGGTGAATATGGATGGTTCCGTTTTGTGTTTGTTGAACCTCAGATTTAATAGAGATTGAATCTATTTTGTGTTTGTTGAATATAGATGGTTCCGTTTTGTGTTTGTTGAAGCTCAGATTTAATGGAGATTGAATCCATTTTGTGTTTGTTGAATAGAGAAGGTTCCGTTTTGTGTTGGTTGAACTTCAGATTTTATAGAGATTGAATCCTTTTTGTGTTTGTTGAATAGAGATGGTTCTGTTTTGTTCGTTGAACTTCAGATTTAATAGAGATTGGATCCTTTTGGTGTTTGTTGAATAGAGATGGTTCCGTTTTGTTTGTTGAACTTCAGATTTAACAGAGATTGAATCCTTTTTGTGTTTGTTGAATAGAGATGGTTCCGTTTTGTATTTGTTGAACCTCTTGACCTCCCAGTACTTACAAGACGTCCAAGTTCTCCAAATTTCCCCAAAAAAATCTCGTGGACATGATTGTTGAACTTTACCTCCCACCAATTATTAAGAGTTCTTCTAATGTTTTAATGTTGGTGAAAGATGCCCAAAGGAGCACCAAACAGTATCCAAATGTGATCAGTGACTTCCCCTTCAATGGAAGTGTGTTTTATAGAATCATCCACTGAAATTTGACAGCAAAAACACTTGGATGAATTTTGAATGCCAAATCTGGAATTGCTTCATCGAATAGCAATTTTCCTCGGTACAATCTCCAAACTAAGAAGGAGAATTTGAGAGGTATTGCATTGTTCCAAATTCTAGCTAGATCTTGATGTTGTTCTTTTCTTTTGTCTGACAATGTCTTTGTGCTGATTTGTTAGAATATATCCCATCTGTATCTGCAGTATCCATCCAAATCGGGTCATCCTTCAAATTCATCTCACCAATATCAACTAATGAGACTGATTGCAACATCCTTCTACTACTTTTTTGTAATTTGTTCTTATCTTTTATATGTATATCTCAACATCCATTTCTCTTTTAGGCTGGGCTTACCTTGTGGTGGCTCCAAACCACCTATGCATCCAAAGATGTAATGGAGAAGTTGACGGTTTTGAAGGAGGGACTTCTAGAAGATCTTGATGGCATGGAGGAAAGGGTGGAGACATTGGAGCATGATGTCTTCAAAACCTATGCGCAACTAAAAGTCACACAAATGCTCAATGGCATTCCTTTTGAGAAGAAAGGCAACCAGCAGCTCCTTGCTCTAAAAAGGATAAAAGAGGAGAAGTTGAAGCTTGGTGCACCAACACAAATGCTCAATGGCATTCCTTTTGAGAAGAAAGTCAACCAACAGCTCCTTGCTCTAAAAAGAATAAAAGAGGGGAATGTTGAAGCTTGGTGCACCAACGGTGACTCCTTACTCTAAAGGAGATAAAAGAGGGGAAGTTGAAGCTTGATGCACCTTTCTTGCATTTTACATCTTAAGAATTTACTTTTCAATAATAGTTTGCCAAGTATAGTTTGAACAGTCTACAAGCAATATAAAGACTCTAAGTGAGATTACGGATTTTACACGCATGTTTGAAATATATGAGCAATCTAAAGAAATAAGTGGGATTATGAGTTTTACATGTATGTTTGAAGTATATGAGCAATATAAAGAGATCTTGTTCTTTTATAAACAGTTCTTTTCCAAGTGGCCCTATAGCAACTTCATTCATTGGTTTGTCATTAAATGATCTGCATAAGTGAAACACAACAAAGTTAATGGAAAATGTAAATTGAAACATCACTAATTAAGGAATTGAAGACATTTCAAGTGTCCATATTAAATCTGCACTTGAGTATAGAGCCTAGAGAGAGAAGTGATGGGGCAGGGTGGAAAACTGTCTTAAACATATGGTAGCATCTAGTAAGCAAATGTGAAATCTTATAAGATATACACTTTAAGTCCTAAATCTTGTTTGGCCATAGAAATTCAATGACCAAAGAAATTTGGCCAAGTTTATGGTACAACTAATACTGCTCCCAGTACAATTATAAATTGCAATGTTCGTACCCTCTTCTCGCTTATATATATACTAGCAATACATGTCTGTGCGATGCACGGGCCGAATATTTATATTCACTTTAATTAGTTAGACTTTAAGGTTTGTATTTTAAAAATAACTTTTAAAAACATTCTAATTGTTATTATATATACAAAATGTATTTTATGTACCATCACTTTAGTTGTAATTAAAAGTCTTTGAGATGGAAATAGTCGGACTTTTTTATCATTATCATGACAATGAAAGTTGTTCATTGATGTAAAAGAAAATTAGTAAGAATATGAGGGAAATTAATATTTGATTCTAAATTTTTTCTTTTAAATTCTTTAATATTTTATATGTATACCGACAGGTTGATATCCATTTCAATTAAGTAACTATTCATATCCAAACATAAAAACCATTTTGTTGTATATATTGGATTAAAATATTTTTATTAAATTAATTAAAAAGTATATTATAATTTTTTATATTAATTTTTACAAAAAAAATCAAAATTAGAAAGATATACAAGTAAAAGTGCACAGAGGAAATAAATATGTGTCGGAGAATTGAAATAGAAGTGCACACGTGTATACATGATAAGAGAATAAATATTCAGTACTATGACATATATCCACGTGAGATTTATTAATTCTCAAAGAATGTGAAAAGTCAAAATGAACAAATTAAAGTGCACGGAGGAAATAAATTTGTGTAGGAGAATTAAAATTGAATTGCATATGTCTATACATGAGAAGAGAATAAATATTTAGCTAGAGCATGAAAATCAAAAGTGAACAAGTAAAAGTGCACGGAGAAAATGAATGTGTCGGAGAATTAAATTTAAAGTGCATACATCTATACATGAGAAGGGAATTAAATATTAAGTACTATGACACTTGTCTACATTAATATGGACAAAGGGAGTACTTCATTTTTATTAATTCTTAAAGAACGTCAAAAGTCAAGTATAGTAATGTGGCCAAGTAATATGGGACGGAAGGAGTACTTCATTTATTAATTCTTAAATAACGTGAAAAGTCAAAATAAATAAGTAAAAGTGCACGGAGAATTAAAATAGAAGTGCACACGTGTATAAATGAGAAGAGAATAAATATTCAGTACTATGACATATGCATCCACGTGGGATTTATTAATTCTCAAAGAATGTGAAAAGTCAAAAGTGAACAAATTAAAGTGCATGGAGGAAATAAATTTGTGTATGAGAATTAAAATTGATTGCGTATATCATACGGGGGAGAAGAGAATAAATATTCAGCTAGAACACGAAAAGTCAAAAGTGAACAAGTAAAAGTGCACAGAGGAAATAAATGTGTCAAAGAATTAAATTTAAAGTGCATACGTCTATACATGAGAAAGGAATAAATATTAAGTACAATGACACATGTCTACATGGGATATAAAAATAGTTGGATAAAGTGTACAAATTATATAGCTCATGGTACAAGAATTTAATGCGGGTACAATTCGTGAAGCAGTGGGTACAAGGAGGGACTGCTGTGTCGTCCCTCCATGGCACTTATTATATATAGAAATGTGTCGGAGAATTAAATTTAAAGTGCATACGTCTATACATGAGAAGAGAATAAATATTAAGTACTATGACACATGTCTACATGAGTTATAAAAATAGTTGGATAAAGTGTACAAATTATATAGCTCATGATACAAAAATTGAATGCGGGCACAATTCGTGAAGTAGTGGGTACAAGGAGGGACTGCTGTGTTCGTCCCTCCATGATACTTATATACAGAAAAAGAAAATAAATATTAAGTACCATGACATATGTCTATGTGGAATAAAAAAGTAGTTGGTTAAAGAGTACAAGTTATATAGCTTATGGTATAAGAATTCATTGACTGTACAATTTTTGAAGCGGAGGGTACAAGGGGGGACAGTCGTGTTCGTCCCCCCACGACACTTATTAATAATAGAAATATATATATATATATATATATATATATATACTAGTTTTGTCAGGCCCGTAAGTATTTTTTTTTAATTAAAGAAATATAATTTATGTTAGCAATATTTAAATCTCATATAAATATATTTCCAATATATAAAAGCAAAACTTTCTTTTCACTCCTTTAGCATTTTAACTTTCATTTTGATTAAATTATTTACTTCAAATCAAAGGCGTAGTCAGAATTTGATGTTCATAAGTTGTGGATTCTAATTTTTTTAAAGTTATTTTGTTCATTAATAATTTATACATAGTTAATGAACTTTTAAGACAAAAAATACAGAATATATGCAGCGGATGAGGCTGCTCATCCCTTAATTCGGGGTCACGGGTTCGAGCTTGGGTATGAAAAAAATCTTTGGATGGAGTGTTTCCCCCGAATGGGCGCTACACAATGCGAACTATCTGGATTAATCGGGCTCAAATGCGGATACCAGGCACCGGACAGAAAATCAAAAAACTAGAAAAATGAGGTAGGAGGTTCGACAGTTTTCGAAAAGTAAACCTTAAGAATAAAAGTAAATTTGACTTTAAAAAATAAGATTAGGACCTAGAAGTAATTAATTGAAAAGTTTGACATATTATTGGTAACTTATGTGAGGACTACAAAAGCCTCTTAGTTATCCCTTATATATTGAACTAAGAAAAAAAGTTAAAAATATTGCTCTATAATATAAAACTGAGGGAGTAAAGAGCAAAAAAAAGAAACCACAAAAAATATTTTACAATATCAATATACAAATTAAAGAGGCAGTTGAATGAACTTAAGAAAACTAATTGGTGTTAAAAATTGGGAATAACCAATCAAAATGCCACAGCTAGAACACACTTGGTGCAATATGAATGGTCAATCAAAGATGTGAGGACTACAAAACTTACATATTCTCCCTTATATATAAGTATAATAATATTATTTCCATTTATATATAGGCTTAGTGAGCTTACGGCCCCAACATTGTGTAAACACAGGCTTTGGTTCATTTTTTCTTTTTAAATTTTATTCATTCATTATGAAAATTAGATAATAATATTATTTATAAAAAAAGTTAACAAATTACCCTTTACCATCTTCTACTCCCTCCGTTTCACAATGTTTGTCTGATTTTAACTTGGCACGGAGTTTGAAAAAATAAACTTTTAAATCTTGTGGTTGTTAATTAAAGATATGTAGAATGTACCAAAATATCATTTAATCTCGTGGTCTTAAATATCTTTATGTCAAAAGTTTGAATAAAAGAATTATCAAAAAGAAAAGAGATTTTTAAACGGACTAAAAAAAAAAAAGTAAGATAAACATTTTGAAACGGAGGGAGTATAGTACATGCAAATGAATGTGAAATTTGCTTTTTAAAAGTTTTATATACATCATTTATTAAAACAAGGATAAATTTAAAAAAATAAGTAATTTCTTTAATTATTATGGAGGTTATGGAGATGGAGGATTATGATAGAAGGTTAGTATAGGTAGTCGAGTATCGTTTATTATTATTACTACTACTCTACTATCTTAAATTTTGATTTTATTATTACGTGTTGTTTGCTTTGCTTCAGTTATCGTATTATTTATTGTTGTTATTATTCTTTTCTTCATTACTTTCAACATGACTTCTTCTTTCTTTGTATATTTTTTTCATATCTGATCTATATGTTTTATTTGAGTTGAGGGTCTTTTGGAAATAACTCCCTACCTTCATAATGTAGGGATAAGATTGCATACACACTATCTTTCCCAGATCCCACTTGTAGATTATATTGAGTATGTTATTGTTATAATTGAGGCAAGGTAGCACATAGTAGATACTGTTTGTTATCGTACTGTAGCTAAATAAGAGAGAACAAATTGCGTCTTACTATCTAAGTAAAATTTGTTATAAGGCAACGAACCAAAGTACCAAACTATTCACAAAATATTAGACAAGCTAAGTGAAAGTACGAAACACATGATACGATCGTTATAAAGATTTTAAAATTTGAAATTACCAAGTTTTAATTGCACTAAGTAAAACATTAATTATCTTATAATATAATTTTAGCATATCATCTAAGTAATTAATCCCAAAATTATTTATACAGTTCAGTAGTAAATGAAAACACCTCCTCCTCCCTTCTTTTCCCTCTTGATTTTTCTCATCCATGTATGGAAATAATAAAAATCTCTTAAATACAATAATGCTCTAAAAAAGAAGTTTTGCCTTATCTGATCTTTGAGCGTTCAAAGTCTTTGTTTTTACTTGCTCTAATTACTTTGTAAGCCATGCAACATGTGAACTTTTTACGTCATGCTACCTTTCAAGCCTTCTATGAGCTTTCCTCTCGTAGTGAGTCTTTGTTTTTGTTTCAACCTTTATTTCTTTTTCACTTCTTTTTAAGAAAAATAGTTTTTGCAGTTATTGTCACCTTTTTAGTTTGTTTTAAAAAGCATGGCTCTTTCTATATTCGATTAATCTTTAATTTCCACATTTCATATGATTTATTTAATTCTCCCTCTTCTCTTTTGCCTAAAATGTACAACTCCTAAAATCTAGTAATGGCAGGTAAGTTCAAAAGCCAAAGGTTGGCCAAACCAGGTTTGTGAAAGCATTTCTCTTTTGTAGTCCTTAACCAATTTGTTTATTTACATTAAACTTTTGACAAAGTATAATCCAACACGATAGTCAGCAGAAAAATGTTATAAAAAACAATTCAACATTTGAATTTGTCTCTTGTTGTGGCATCTTGAATAGTAAAACGAATCTGATGCTATTTATCCAATTTGGGATGAGCATTGTGCTGCAACTTTAAGTTGTCATTCATTAGACTGGAAAAAAAAAGAAGGAAAAGGGTTAGATTTGTCTGTGTACTACTGTACTCTCACAAATAATATTTGTCGTTCGTTATATATTTTTTTATATATTTACCCTTTTCATTCAATTTTAAGGTTATATTTGCCCTTATACTCTATTTTCAGGTCATATCTACGCTCCATCCTTTAAATTCATTTGTCCTACCTTTATTTTTCTACATGGCGCCTAAGTAGAATTTTTTGTGATAAATAAACCCAACTAAACCCTCCCCCTCGCCGGCCAGTTGGATTTCACAAAATTATCAAAAACAAATCGAGTACTTTTCATATCCTTTGTGGTAAAGATTTTTTCTAAAAGGGATTAAAGGTAAATATGACTCGAAAACAGAGTATAAGGGCAAATATGCCCCTAAAGTTAGATGAGAAGGATAAATATATTAAAAAAAATATAGTGAAGAATAAATATAGCTTATTTGTAAGAGTACAAGGGCAAATCTGACCCTTTCCCTTTTTTTTTTGTTCCATTCATCAAAACTCAATAAAATTTCATACTCCAGTTGTCTATCCATTGCTCCATGTTGTTTACTCCTTTTTTCATACTACTATAAACCTATTATTATACAGTCAAACCTCTCTATAACAGCATTGTTGGATCCGAAATTTTTTGCTGTTATAGAGAATGACTGTTATACACCTATAACAACATGGATTTTTAAATAATATTTAGCTGTTATAAGCAAAACAAATGCATAAAATTTAATTTTTATTTTTAATTGCCAAATTCTAAGCTTAACATTTTATATAACGAAGGAAAATCTTTAAATGATATATATATATATTCTTTGTCATAAATAGTGTATTAAATGATCAAATATTTGCTCAAAATCTTTACACTTATTATTTGGTAATCATAGTCTCATAGACATTCTATTTTGATAAAGATGGTTAATTATTATATTACAAAAAAAAAGAAAAAAAGAGAGTTGTTATATGGGAGTTAATTTTACAAAGAACGTACTTTGTTATAAAGTTGACCGTTGCTTGGATTCAAAAATGCACACTTTAAGTAACTACTTTATATATATATATATATATATATATATATGCCTTATATGGTCCTCACACTTTTTAAATCACTCTTTTAAAATTGCTTATTTGCTTATATCCAAGATATTGAGAAAAAAAAAAAAATCTCATTCTTCTGTGTTTGTTTGATTCTATCTGCTAGCAAGTAAGTTAGTACAAATCTAGTATTAGACGTGGCAGTCTTGCAGGTGCAAATTTTGTAATTTCATTATGTTAAATTGTGGAATCGAAAACGGTTTGATATTGCAAATTAATAAGTTATAGTTCAATCTTGGACATTTAGTAAGGTGATGATATATTCAGGTCTAGCTAATTCTACTATTTTTCAAACAAACACCATAACTATACATGTATGACCTTTTTTTTTCTTCAATATTTCAATAGAAAAAATCACCTTGCTTTATGAGAAGCAATGATTATTATTTATTTTATAAATAAAGATCAAGCTAGCTGGAAATTACAAGAGAAGTAAAATATAACATAAAAAATCGGTTAGAAAAAACTTGGTTGTTATAGAGAAGTGTTATTATATGAGGATAATATTGTTATAGAGAGGTCTGACTATAGGATGCCGTTACTCTATATAACGGCATCCGCATATAACAGCACCTCTCTGTAATAACAGTTTTTTCGGAATCGATTTTTTATGTTACATTTTACTTCATTATAACAACATTATACCTATAACAGCAACAACCGTCTTTATAACAATATACTTTTTGTAAATTTACCCCCCCTATAATTGCTATCTTCCTTTTTTGGTAACATAATAATTAACCATTTTCATAAAAATAGAGTATTTATGATTACCAGTAATAAATTTAGAGATTTTAACCAAATATTTTGATACTTTAATACATTATTTATGACAAAGAATAATATATAAATATATATTTTTATCATTAAAATATTTCTCTTCATTATACAAAACTGTGATTAATCTTAGAATTTGATAATTAAAAATAAAAAATTAGATTTATGCATCTCTTTTTGCCTATAACAGCAAAATATTATTTAAATGTCACTGCTGTTAGAGGTGTATAACAATCATTGGCTATAACAGTAAAAAAATTCCGGACCCAATAATGTTGTAATGGAGAGGTTTGACTATATATCAATTTAATCTGGCAGTGTGAAAAAAAAAAAATACTCTTTGTGGAGAAACACCTGACAGTGCCAGTATATATATATATATTTAATTTTTTACCTTATTAGTATATTTTAACCTGTGATAGTCGATAGGATGTTAGTTATATCTTTAATAGTGAAAAGTTTCGCGCTTCGCGCGATTGTGAAATATACTTTCTCTTGCAAATATAAAAATCGAATATAATTTTTTCTTTTATCTTAATTAATAGTATATACATTTAGTTTAAAACCTTTGTTTCTATTAAGAAAAGAAAACTTACAATATAAATGCATAAAAATTAAAACTAATATGCTAATAAATATCAAAACGATAGTTTACTGAAAAGATAGGAAATCTGGAAGGAAAATAAAGGGAAAATAAAAATATATCACGTGGTCGCTAGCCTCAAACCCCTTTCTCTCTCTCTCTGCGCCTCCCTTTCAAAATAAAAATCAAAATAAAAAATCCAAAACAACAAAGGATCCAATAATTTGCCATTACAAAAACTAAAAATAAAGAAAGGATAACATAATATAAAAATGACTTTACTCTCAGTAATGATTAAGATCACTATTTAGAAATATGTCAAAATTTCTTGAACCTCATAATCCATTGGGAGTGCAATTTTATTTCTTGTAATCTTCAACAATATTTGTCCTCTTTTTCTATAACCCATTAATATACCAACATATCACCATTCATATACCTCATATATTGATATAAAAATATTTACTTTCAACGAAAATACATACATTATCTACAAATTTAAGACATACTAATCTCTTCTAATCAAACAATAATCGGAAAAGGGCGAAAATTACCCCTGAACTTTGGGAAATAGTTCATTCATACCCTTTGTTATACTATAGGGCCAATTATACCCTTACCGTTATACTATGATCCAGATATACCCTTATATTAAATGGCCTGCCACGTGGCATCATCCTAGAAGCCCAGCCCAGCCCAGCCCCCCCACACCAAAAAAAAATAATTTTGTACCCACCAACTTAACCCCACCCAACCCGGATATAATATTTTCACCCAAAATTATACGGACCCAACCCGTATACCCCTAAAAACCATTTCCCCCCTAAACCCACACTCTCTCTCCACACTAA
The DNA here is from genome assembly GCF_029784015.1 of Lycium ferocissimum. Lineage (NCBI taxonomy): Eukaryota > Viridiplantae > Streptophyta > Magnoliopsida > Solanales > Solanaceae > Lycium > Lycium ferocissimum. Next base: position 49,242,992 of record NC_081352.1, read on the forward strand.
ATCGCCGACTCCATTAGAAAACCTATTTTTTTCATGTCGCAAATTCAGTCTATTTAAAGGCTCAATAAGGTACTATTTTCATCATCAAATATTGTCCATATATGCATTTATCTGCTACTGTTTGGGTTCCTTTTCCGTTTTAAATATTTTCCATTTCTGGGTTTGTTTGTTGATTAATATATCCGATTTCAACTTTTTCGTTAGATTCCTTTTTGTCTTAGTTGTTGTTGTTTTTTTTTTTTTTTTTTTTGTCTTTGATGTGTTTCCCTTTGTGAGGTTGGTGGTTATATCGAAAGTGGGTATTGTTATATTTAGGGTTTTCTTTAGGGGTTTTGTTTTAGTGGTTTTAGGCTTCTTTTGTGGTCCTGATATTAATGTCGGGTTGGTGGGATAATGAAATGTGATATTGTTTTAGGATTTTTAAGGTGATATTGTTTTAGGATTTTTACTTTTTTTTAAAAAAAATATTCCTTAGGGTTTGGTCTGTAGAATTTTATATTGGTTAGTTAGGTTCTGAGTTGTTTATTGCTGTATGGGCGGATTTATGTAAAACAAAATGTTGTCAATGTTGGGGAATTTAGTCAATAAACAATTTCATGTCAAATGTGTGTTTTGGGATAAACAATTTCATGTTTTTTATACTTTCTCCAGAATTTTATATTGCTTAGTGTGATAAACAATTCCATTTAATATCTGTTTGGTTGTGTGATGTCTTGTAGTCTTGTTGTCCCTTAGTATTTTTTATTGTTTAACATTTATGGAAAGTTCAATAATTTATTAACTAGATCACTAGTCGTAAGTAACACAATCACTAGAGTCTTCGTTTCTGTTATCCAACCAATGTCCCCTATAGCCAATGACATACTAGAACTTACCAGTTCATACATAACCCTCGAGTCGACTCACATTCTACAACCTCAACATAACTCTCCAATTATTAGCTCTTGTTTCGAATGATTCCCCTTTTTATCCTTAATCAAATCTTAGTCTAGATTAGAGATTCAAGCTTATGATTTTCTACTTCATGAAGTCCCATCTTACTATTGGCAAGACTCACCAATTAAACTAATATTTAAAGCCTATTATTCAATTCTCAATGCTGAGGTGGAAACTCATCTTCTCCAACTAGTCCCCACACATTTGCACCATTAATTTAAGCCTAAGACGATAGACATTCATAAGACAAGATAAGGGAACTTACCCCCAGAAGAAACAACTTCACAAACTCTTCAATTCACTCTAAATGCTCTCTAGAGCTCGAGTTATTCAAACCTCATCATCAATTTATCACTTGACGTCCTACTCGTCGAACTAGAATACCCTTAACCATTCGCCTAATTTTTTTCCTTTTCATTCTATTAACTCAACCGAGAAGTAACCCCAGTAGTAGTAGGAATTAGCTGGAATTAGCTGAATCATTACAATAGGTACAAGGCTCTCAAAATCTCTCAAGTATGCTTAAAGAACCATGAAGGGAAATGACAAGGTTTTTAACTTAGGAAATATCTAGAACAACTGCCCGTCGTTCGCTGCAGCGGTCTCCACGTCCGCTGCGGCGAACTCGCTGTGGTAGGTCAGGCCCCGCTATAGCGGATTTTCCCATTTCCCAGATTCCGCTATGGCGACGTATTGTCCGCTACTACGGTCTCGCCGCAGCGATCCTCCTTTCGCCACAGCGATCCCGCTACTCAGTTTTCATTCCACATCCCAACTATTTATCCAAGGCCTTAAAACCACAAACTAAACATGCAGGTCAATGTACAAACATGCTACAGACTCACCCATGGCCTTAGAATTCCCAGCGGAGGTCTATTTTATACGCATTTCAATCTAGTACAACTTGCACCCTTAATCTGACAAGCATGGCAGATGCCAATTGTTCCCTTCCTAATAGTGGAGATTAATCTATCCAATGTTCTCTTCTTTACAAGATTATGCAAACAAAATAACCGGGTCTAAATTACAACCCATACAACTAAACTTCAAGTCATAACTGGAAACTGAACTTGGATCATGCGTCCGAATCAGGAAGACGCATCTAGTACCATACCAAGCCATGCCATAACACAAAGCGCTCGCATAAAAATTTAGGAAAGGGGTTTCCAACATTCGTGGAAGAATAAGATAAGGAAGTGCAAATACCTTGGAATCGTGTAGATATCAATTCGAATGAAGTAGCACGAAAGAATGAAAGAAGTGGAAGTTTCCTAAATGTCCCATAGCCTTTTGCAGATAGGTACGGAGCTCTTCATACCGATCTGCAAGACTCTACTAGACACGTCCTTATACAACGAGATTCACGAACCTAGGCTCTGATACCAACTGCCACGACCCAAATTATCGATCGTGCGGGCACCTACCTTATTATCACTAGTAGGCGACCCTTACCTGTTAACCCATTAATCACTAGCCAATTTCAACTTCTTTAATCATTTATACTCTAACTATCAATAAATAAGTAAAAGAATAAATAGTCTGACCAAGTCATAAATATTAATTAATATAAGTGCGGAAGTCTTAACTATTACACCCCCAAAATCTGAAAGTCATCATACAAGGACTCTAACCACTAATGTCTAAAGAATGAAATATATGTCAAATATAATACTCCCTCTGTTTCAATTTATGTGAGCATATTTCCTTTTTAGTCCGTGCCAAAATGAATGACCTCTTTCCTAATTTGGAAACAAATTCACTTTATGAAATTATTTACAACCCCACAAATATTCAAGACTTATTTTGAACCATAAGTTTCAAAAGTCTTCACTCTTTCTTAAATGTTGTGCACAGTCAAATGGATTCACATAAATTGAAACGAAGGGAGTAATAAGTAATGTCTGGAATTTAAAGTAGAAATTTGAAAAGAGAGATCTTCAGGTGGCATGGTATGGGTAGGAGCTCACCCTCGGATCTGATTGAGCAAACTAGCTTCAAGCTAGAGATGTAGTCTGGATGAAATCTCTGGAACACAATCTGCACTAAAAAAGGGTGTAACAAGGTAGTATCGGTACAAACACTATGTACCAGTTACACCTCAGAAATTTCATGTCGTTGTGTCGTAAGTAAACTAACATGAGCTTAAGGTTAATATTAAGCTCATATGACTATAAGAAGGGTACTTGGTAATATTAGGGTGCATGCGATAAGATTCGAAGTTATATGCATTGGTGAAGTAAAGTTTGATAAGGACAAGTGAAGTATAAGTGGTGTTTAGGAAAGGTCTCGCAAACTATTGAGCTCAGGATTAATTAGTAAAGTCTTGGGAAGAAGTTATAAGGGTACTTAGGTGGTTAATGAAGTGTTAAACAAGTGTTAAGAAGGTTCCATAAGGATTAGAGATCAAACGAATCGACGAGAACAAGTTCGGGGAGAAGGTGGATTATACGGTCCGTATAATATTATACGGTCCGTATAATGGTCCGTATAACAGTTACAGTGAAGGGTCATCACTGATGGAGTTATACGGTCCCTTATACGGACCACATAATATTATACGGACCGTATAAGGGTCCATATAATCCCATCGGGCTGAGTTAATTTCCAAGTATAAATATAAGTCCCACTTTCTAATTTCTCATTTTATCATTTTCTCCACTTTTCTCAAGACCTCTAGAAGGTTCCATACATTTCACCAACATAAATTCAAGGTGAATCAAAGATCAAACACCAATAATTAGTGGAATCAAGTGTAAGGATGCTAACTAGGGTTCATGGAAGCTAGAAATTTTCTTGGAAATGAAGTTAGGGTTTTCTCCAAGTGAAGTGTTTCCATCCAAAGTCCGTTCCTACATAATCAAAGGTGAGTTTTATGTTCATTCCATGTTATTAAGGGTATTGAATAGATGAAAGACTTGGATTACGGAAGAAAGTAGAGTATGAAGTTCAAATATGGAAATAATGATATTCTTGAATAGTAACTTGACTTGAATCATAGTTCTTGATACGTAATGAGTATGATCTTGCTATGAATGATATTAAAGATGTTGTAGAGGCAATATATGTGAATGAATATGATGTTGTGTCATAATTATGGTTATGGATGACTTTGAAAGAGGATTTTGGGAATTGAATAATGTCTAGCTTGACGAAATTGTTGATTATTGTTATACCCCATTTAGACTGGGTTAAATTAAGGTACAACATATTGGAGATTCCTATTCTGCTAGTTTTAAGGAGTCGCCACCTAATTAATTTAATGGTGAATTAGGACACATATTTTATTAACTAAGGTAAAACTTAACTAAACCTCCGTTAATGGTCTGCTTAACTTTCAATTCTAGGTAAGGGTTCTAGTTATCCTAAAGGGAAGGGGTTAGGCATCCTCTAGGATCCGCTAATTATGGTTTACCGGCCAGACTTAGGTTAATTAATTAAGGTTAAAGACTCGAATGTAATATTTAAAATTTAAGAAAATAGTTTGTAACTACTGCTAAGGTTTTAAAAGAAAAATGTAATAATGCCATTTACTTATAAATATTATTAAGGCTTTAACTAAAAAATGCTCTTTGGAATAAAATTTATAGAAAAATATAATAATGTACGTAAAGGGGATCCTCAAATGCCATTTAAAAATAAAATTCATAAATATTGCCAAAGCTTTAAATATAATGCTATTTAGAATGAGGTTTATAAAAATTTATGATACTTTGCCTAAAAGTGATAGCTTTTTAAGAAAGGGGTTTAGCAAATTCGAACTTTGGATATGTTATATGAGTATAGCAATGTAGAATAATCTAGGCTTATTATAAACAGGATCCAAAAGGAAGTGAGTTTCTTTCTCTTTCTTTTTTTTTTTTTTTTTTTATTTAGCTTTAAAATAAAAAAACGCATGATTAAGTCAAACTTGCAATACCTAAATTCATGTTTTACGTACTTGCGAAATTTCAAATTTTAAGATGATAGAGAAACAAAAGGTAGTTCTCTAATTCAAAACATATGTTCTCGTTAGTGAAAATTAATGATTCTAATAAGAATAAATATTATAGGTACTATAACTTATTCTAACATAAAAAGGAGAAAAATGAATCTTATGAAATTAATTATTAGCTTTCCCTTAAGTTTGACTACCCATTACACTAAGACTAAACCTATCAATTCATTAAGGCTCATCTAAGTTAACAAACAAAACAAACAAAGCGTTAGTTGCGTAATGCGAATTAAATGCATAAAATAAATGAAAGAATAGATAATTTAAATGGGGCTCAACCCATTTTTAGGCTGCTGTGACCAGGCCACTGTTGGGCCTTAGCCCAGTCATTTTCTAGACCGCTGCGGCTGCTGCCGTTGTTCCTGTCTCTTGGGCTTTGGCCCAGAAAAATGTGTTTTCCACTTTTACTATGGATAGAGGGCTGGACGGAAATGACTTGAGCGAGATTATGTTGGGCTTTTAGCCCAACACCGAATACGGGAGGAGAGCGAGTCCTTCGGACTCGTATGCGGCGATCATGCAAAAAATGAAAGGAAAAGGATTAGTATCTACTCAATGAATAATGTTAAACATGTAAAATATAAATTCAAACAAATCAACAGATTATGTATATACTACGCATATTTTAAGTATACCTCATTGCCTTAAAAAAATTGAAACATTTATAAGTATATTGAGGATATTCCAAACAATCAACATACAACAGCCAATGAGAAGCACAGAATCAGCTCACGTTTTGAAATATTTCAACTAACTATGCTAACATGCGCGAGATTCCCTCTTGGATTTCATTCTCGAGTTCATAAAATAGCAATTTCAGCGTGCATTGTTTATAAGATAAAAATTATTCCATCATGGTAACTAGTCAGGTGGCCATGGCAAACATAACAATGTAACAACTTAAGACAAGCACTTTATGTCTAACAATGAATCAGTCACGAGCAGCTGCAACAGCGACATTGCAGCCACCGGCAACAGCAAAGGACAGCCGCAGGTTCAACTTAAATGAGACCACAATGACTTATACTTTTAACACACACATACACAAGCTAAGTCTACAAACCAATAGCCATTTATCGCTATGTCAACTGATTACAAGACATTGCTGACTTAAAGGAAATTTAGGCAAAACAGCAGCCAGTTGAAAATGAAATCTAACAATGCTTGCTTCTGGGGAAAATGACTCTTTCCGGAAAAGGCTAAGGTTCGGACGAACTGAGTCCTACATTTAAAGTGCAGCAACACAGGATTCAAATGACTTAAGACATGGATTTTCGACTTCTCAAAGAGCATAGGAGCAAACCTCTACTAACATAACACACAGTTAACCAACTTGGTCAGTTTTTCGGGTTTTAACGATCAATTTAAATAATCATAAAGACCAATCATCTTATTATTGAAGAGCTTACCGAGGTACACACAATCATGCAAGTTTGACTGTTCTTTCGGACACAAGCTTGTTTAGAAAAAGGAATCTAAAGGAAAAAACAGAAAGAAGGAAATACTTCCGGGAGGATAACAACAAAGATGGGCACTTACCATTTGGGCAGAACATGATTTTTAGATTATTCAAATTATTCAATTTTCAGATTCCCAAATTCCAATTCTTGATTTGAAACTAAGGAAGAGGACTTTACTACCAACTATGACCAAGGAAAAGGATTACCATTTAATCAGGCAAACACATATGAAAACTAGGCATACGGAAATGTACATAAGAAAGGGAAACGAACTCATGATATGTGCATATATTGGGATTCAAAGAGAGGCTAAACATCCAGACTCGCAGAAGTCAAGCAAAGCCATTCATGCTTAGATTCCGACAGAACTATAACTAAAATGAAACATCAAAGCAAAAGAAACAAAAATAAAAGAGGAGGGGAATTAAAACAGCAACACTCATACACATCTCACAGGGAAGACATGAGAAACTGTGAAATGCAAACAAACCAGTTAGTCTACTTAAGATGAAATGCAAGCATAAAGGGAGATGCAAACAAACCACTGAAACTGAACTCATATTTTTCTATACCTCTATTGCAACTCAACAGATAATAAGAAATCCCCATACTAGGGTCTGCTTTTATTATGAGTTTAAAGACAATAGATATACTTATTCACGACATCTACTCATGCCTAGTTCATATCGAGTTTTAGCCCGCAACGAACAAAAATTGCGATTTAAGCTAAATACCAAAATCGAGAGGAAATAACGAAAGAACTAAAAAGAGAAAATTATACTACATAACCAATAGCTTAATAGAAAGATTTAGACTAAACTAATCTAACTACTGGTTTTAAAATACCCGGAACTAAAAAAAAACAACTAAGATGAGGAAGGGAATATTACGAACCTTTTTCGAGTGCAGCGAACTGAGGCGCGAGCTTTCGATATACCTCGAAACAATTCGAATCCGCCGAGTTAGTATTTCCTCGAACCCAAACAGAACCAAGTGCGGAAACAAAGAATATGATTTAGATTTTTTTTTTCGATATCGAACAATGCTACCACTGCTAAAATAAACTAATCTTTCTAGGGAATTTTCAGGTGGCTTAAACTTGTGCTTTGTTTAGAGAGGATTTTGCGACTGAAAAGAAAAAGAAACTTGCTTCAATTTTTTGGGGATTTCTCGGCTAAAAAGAGTTCTTAAATTTTTTAGGGGGATTTTCCGATCTGTCAAACTCCTTTCAAAACGAGCCCAGAGACGATTATTTATAGGAACAGATTAGGGTTTGCTAGGGTTTGAAACGAAAATTGGGCCGGGCTTTTTCGATTCAACGTTAGGATTTTTGTAGCCTTTCACTATCTTGATCAGAATACCCAGATAAAAGGACAAAACAATTAAAATCGGTACTTGAAAAAAATGGAAAAAAGCTGATGAAGAACGTGATTTGAATTCACAAATGGACGAAGTCCATTAAAACGTTTCAGATCGAAAGAACAGAGGGAAAAAGGAGACAAACTCTTCAACGTTGACCATTAAATTCTTTTCCCTAAATCGACCATACACGGTCTGTGGGAACGAAAGGGGTCTGTGGAATCGCCATTTTTGGCCGAGGAGAGAGAGAGAGAGACGAAGGAAGAGGAGAGAGGAGCGGGTGGGGGTGTGTGGCGTTAGGGTTCGTTTGGCTGTTGTTCGTTCTTTGAAGAATGAAGAGAAAAAAAAGTTTGGGATTTAAGGCTTTAGTGGGCCGGGTCAGCTGAGGGGTAGTGGGCTGGGCTGGTCGATTTAAAATGGGTTAATGAATTAAAAACATGGGCTGGGCATTGCTGGCCTGGTCCGAAAATAATTATAAGTTGATTGGGGTGGATGGGCTAAAATATATTTTCTTCTTGTGCTATTTTGGGCTTCTAAATTTGCATAAATGACCTCCGTGTGCCAAAATACAAAAGTATGTATTTATTAGTGCTCAGATAAAAAATAAAATTATATAACCTCGTAATAGCCGTGTAATAATATTTTTAAAGTCAACAGTAAATAAACGCTATTATTTAATTATGCGAAGATAATTGCGATGCGTGTGCATAAGATGGCAAAAATGCTGAAATGATAAAATGCGAATAATAATAATACTAATAATAACAAAATAATAGTAATAATAATAATAATAATAATAATAATAATAATAATAATAATAATAATAATAATAATAATAATAATAATAATAATAATAGTGATAATAGTGGTAGTAGTAACGGTAATAAAATAGAAGATAATAACAGTAGTGACTACAACAGGATAATAAAAAGCCAGTATTAGTAAAAGCCAATAATTATAGTAAAATACAAATAATTATTTTTTTTTTAAAAAAAATGCCAAAATATTAGAAGCTCAAATAGATATTTTCGGGAGGACGGGACAAAATTGGGTGTCAACAATTATGATATTGTGGGTGTTGTTATTGAAGTTTGGGAGTTGTTTATTATTGGGAGGAAGTTGTCGGAACAAAGGAGGTGCTGCCCAATTTTCGTTAGCTTTTAGTTGCCTTAACTTAAGCTTAAGTATGTTTCCGGTTATCTAATCTTAGTACGAATTCCCTTGAATGTAGAGCTGTAAGCTTGGAAGGAGGACACTTAGTCGTTAAGGAAACATAAAGGTATGTAAGGCTAATCCCCTCTTCTTTCTAAGGCATGACTCTTACAACATGATTTCCCCTACCTTTCCATGACTTTCTTACATTCCGAAAGTTACAAGCCTATGGTCATTAAGAGCTTCTCATGAGATAGGGATAAGATATGTGTTATGATAATGTCAATGATAATGATGATTCTATGTCCCGAGATTCTAAAGCTTATGAAAGGATGCTATTATGAGATTAATGATCTTGACGTGTGATTTCCTTGGTTGTTATTCATCATTGATGGTCTCACCTTATAATGCTAGCTCCGTCGAGGTGAGACAAGATGGTCATGATTGTTCCATAAGATAATCGGAGGTTACCGACCTTACATCACTCCGATAGAGTTACAGCTTTTATTTGAGTTCTTATGCGTGCTTCATGATAAATATATAATGATGATTACACCGTGCCTATATGGCACGGGCAACACCGCTAAGGCGGGCGGCTTACTATACCGTGTCTATATTACGTAATTATTCACAAAATTGATCATAAACTGTATTTTGTGAGATTTACTTTGATTGTTTTGACATCTCCAGTACATGATTTTAGAGGTATATGTTGTTGAGTACTTCATTTTGTATGGATGGTACGACCGTCACACTGTTCTAGAACACAAATGGTTTATATTAATTATTGTGAATATATTTCACGATTGTCAAGATATTTTTCAACTCGCGACGTTTTGAATTTTTTATTACTACTTATATAGAAGCACCCATGCTTCGTCGTCAGTCACCTTAAACAAAAACAAAAAATTATTAGGTGGGCCCCATACTAAAAACACCAAGCAATATATAAAAAAAAAAAAAAAAAAAAGAGCAAAAAAGTGAACCCTACTATCTCCAAACTCATGTAAAAAAAAATGATGGACCCCATGTTAAAAAAATCAAGCAATATAAACCAAAAAAAAAAAAGTGTATCTCATATTAAAAAAAAAAAAAAAACAATGCCGAAAAAAAAAAAAAAACGTGCACCCCATATTAAAAAATCATACCCCTATTAAGTCAATAATGATGGATTCATTGCCGCATGCGTATCAATCCATTAGTGGGAGCAAATGAAATTATTGTGCAGAAAAAAAATAGGGACCTCGTTTTATTGCTTTTCTTCAAAAGGTTAAGTAGCCAAACCATACAATTTCCTTTGTTTTCTTATATTAGCCTGAGATCTAATCTAGATATTTAACTGTTGTATTTGCTATTCTGCAATGTCATTTATTTGTTATGTTTACTAAAATAAATATACTTAAAATATTTATGTTTTAAGATAAGATAGAATTTAATTACTTTTTCATTTTTATTCTTACTCTAATAAATATGAAAAGAAATTAATGTCGTAAAAGAAAAAATAATATTAAATGAAAATCAAATAATGAATAAGGTAAATTAGTCAAATTCTAATTCTAATTAACGTTTCCTTAAAAAATCGTGCAAAAGACAATATGACAAGTAAAATGAGCTAAACCAATAATACTTACCAAAAATTAAAAAATAGTAGTTCTTCATTTAAATAGAAAATCAAATTCTACTTTGTTTTATTTCAAACATGTAAAATTAATTTAATAATTTGAATTAGAATTATCCAAATCAAAATTTGGTAAAAAATAATAATTATTGTTTAGGTCCAATCTATATACATTAACAATAGAATATTTTACACCTTTAAAGGAAAAAAAGTGGACCCCACCATCTCCAAACTCATTAAAAAAAAAGTGGACCCCATATTAAAAAAAATAAAGCAATATCAAAAAAAATAAAAATGTGCACCCCATATTAAAAAATCATACTCCCATTAAGTCAATAATGGTGGATTCATTGCCACATGCGTATCAACACATTATTGGGAGCAAATGAAATTATTGTACAGCAAAAAACATGGACTCCATATTATTGCTTTTCTTCAAAAGGTTAAGTAGTCAAACCATACAATTTCCTTTCTTTTCTTATATTAGCCTGAGATCTAATCTAGATATTTACCTGTTGTATTGGCTATTCCGCGATGTCATTTATTTTTTATGTTTACTAAAATAAATATAGTTAAAATATTTATATTTTAAAATAAGATAGAATTTAATTACTTTTTCATTTTTTTCTTACTCTAATAAATGGGAAAAGAGATTAATGTCGTAAAAGAAAAAATAATATTAAATGAAGATCAATAATGAATAAGGTAAATTAGTCAAATTATAATTCTAATTGATGTTTCCTTAAAAAACCGTGCAAAAGACAACATGATAAGTAAAATGAGCTAAACCAAGAATATTTACCAAAAATTAAAAAATATTACTTCTTCTTTTAAATAAAAAATCAAATTTCTACTTTGTTTCATTTTAAACATGTAAAATTAATTTAATAATTTTAATTAGAATTATCCAAATCAAAATTTGATAAAAAATAATAATTATTGTTTAGGTCCAATCTACATACATTAATAATAGAATATTTTACACCTTTAAATTAATCGAATTAAATCCAAAGTATCAACTGATGCTTAAATATTGCTATTGTTTTATCTCAAAGAGAAGAAAATAGTTTCCCTTTAAACAAGTCTTCTCTTTTAAAAAGTATTAATAAATTTTTGCAAACTTTGTATTCGTAGCAAAGGCTAATATAAGAAAGTTTTGGATACGGAGCACAAACTACAATGTTATATTAATCGTATTTTGAACACAGTGTATATATATATATATATATATATATATATATATATATATATATATATTATCACTACCCAAACACAACTTACGTATGTTTATATATATAAATATATATATATAATACATATGTTGGGCGCACGGGCATACACTGTCTAGAACAAATAGATAACCTTTATTGTGGTTAGAACTCTATTTTCCTCATCAGTTATATATTAGGAGCTTATATTGAGATATTGGTACTCATTTGGATAAAGGATACTAGCTTCCTAATTTCAAATTAATTAAGTTCAATTAATATTTTTGAGCAATTATATTTGATCTTTAGCAGTGGTGTATATTAAAGTTGATGCTGGCCATAATATTGATGGGCACTAGTCACGAGTTATTGCTATTATTGATTCGAGATATTTGTTTGCCTTGGAAGTTAAATTTGCAGGCGATACTTTTCATGATGAAGTATCTTTATTGGACGCTCTCCATAATATGATAATATGGTACACACCTATTCATTCTAATTTCATGATTCCTTCTCGAAAATACTTGTGACATATTCTAAAATTTATTTTTAGAATAGAGCTTTAATCTCGAGCTATATGACTCTAAACTAAAAATTATGATGGTATTTTCACATTTGGATATTGAAGAGGCTACTAAATTGTACGGAGGATAATATTTTCCAATATCGAGCATTCCTTAATGTTTGTCAGCATGGCTAAGAGATTCATATTATTAAATAAATTGTAGAAGTTCATTTTACGTGATGGAATCCTGGATATATTCTCGTGATGTCAAAGTTGACGAGATAATTTAATTGTGACATGCTTTAAGGATTGATAAATAATATAATTTGGGCGGTAAGATAGAAGAAATGCGATAAATTATTTTATCCTAGAGCTACATACCTCATGTTGTGCATTAATTAGCATATATATCGCTTCGTACTCCTGGGCACATTTTTAATTTTCCCAAGATTGAATTAGTTTTGTGAATTAAAGTGAATAGTGTGCACCAAAGTGGCCTATTTGCTTGATTCGTGACGCTTATTCATTCCATGTGCTAGGATTTTATTGAATTATTTCATACAATAGCGTGCCCAATGGGGATTTATTTTGTGTTTTAATTTGATGTTGGAGCGTGAGACCTGAAAAGAATTTTAATTTAGTAAATTTGTCTGCCCAAAGGGAATGAGTTTTGTAATACTAAAATATTTTCTTGTTACCTGTCCAAAGGGGTAATATTGTGAAGGCTCACATTAGTTGCACATAATTCCCGTATATCGCATTCATCATAATTTTGCCCAAAGTTATTTTGAGGCCTTAAAAGAAAATATTTTAGTTTAGAAAATTTGTCTGCCCAAAGGGGATAGATTTTCTATTACTAGAATATTTTTTCATTACCCGCCCAAAGGGGGTAATATTGTTAAGGCTCATATTATTTTTCCAAGGAAATAAGTTGAATTATACTCTCAGACTTTCTAAATCATATCATCTTGTTGTGTTGGCCTAATTACCTTGTCTCACATAGAAAATGTCACCGATAATAATTTTGCTATTTAGAGATGGAACATAGCCTTGAGTTAGCCTTGAAACTTTGTCATATCTACTTGTGTTGAAAGATTTATATTGTTCACTGTTTCTCGTTGAGATAATATTTGGTGAATCTATGTGATATCTTCGGTCTTATCTTTAATTGTTAAAGATGATCTAATTTCGTAACCCTTGATTAGATCTTTGAAATAGATGTACGGTATGGCCCAACCGGAGTTACGTTCGGATTTTTTAAACACCAAACCACAACCAATGGCCCCGCATCGCGGGCCAATCGTGCAAGTCTGAGTTTAAATTTATACGACCAAACCAAACCAATAAAATTCGGGTTTACGCGGTTATATTTTCAACCCCATTCGGGTTTTCTCGGGTTATTCGGTTTTCATGATTCTAGGTTGGTTATTAACGATTTTGTGTTTTTTTTTAGGGATGGGTGTTCTTGATACAAAACATTTGTTAACTTTTACAAATTCAAATATTTCTTTAAAAATCCTGAGTAATATACAACTTTTTGAATATGTAATTAATGTCTTTCAAAGAAAATAACACAAAATGTGAGAATGAGTGATGAATTGTATTAAAATATTCAACAAAAGATAATAAAATCGGTTAAAAAAAATATTGCTGATATTAATAATCCATAAAGAAAATGACCATAATCTAAAAATACTAAGTCATGCTAAAATGATAGTATGGATTTTTAATAAGTATTACATGCTATTTGATGGTGTGACTAAAAAAAAAAAACTATATTTGGTTATGTGTTTTCAGCTCTCTAAACTAATTGTGTCAAAAGTAAAGAATAGATATCCAACATTATTGTCATTTCTATGGATAAATTGAAATTCTTTTTGTTAGTATTAGTGTTGAATTGGTTTTGGGTGCGCTATGCGCGATATGCTTGATTTTGGGTCCGTATGGCATGTGTGACATTCGATTCTCTTATGGCGGAATTGTTGATGACTATCTTAATTGATAGGCATATTTGAAGTTGTAACTTAACAAGATATAAGTGGGTTTTGATACTTATTATTTCAAAATCCTACGTTGATTTCATATGATTTTGAAGACCGATTTCTTCATGGATTATTACTTTAATAGATGAAAAATACCATTGTTGTTTTTGATGGTAAAAAATTAAGAAATATTTATAAATTACATTACAAGGACTTATTTTTAGGTAATTTGGTGAGCCCACAATATTTTGGGACAAAATTGAATACTTATTTGTTACATTAGTTGTCCGGGTTGCGTTGAGTCGACTATTAATCCTTTATCTTTTTTAGTATACATTTGTGGGTAGTTATTGAGTTATTGATTAACTCTTGGGCAATGTTTGACAAGCATAGATAACTAAAGACCGATTTAATTATATGCGTGATTCGTTTACCTTTATTTTATAAACTGTTGGAGGCGAATGTTGAACCTGGCGGGTTCAAGTATTATTATGGTGTTGCTTAGGTTCTTCCGATGTTGGTCATGACGTCGGATGCCGGTCACGTCTAGGGTGGGTTTTGGGGCGTGACAACTTGTGTTGAAAGATTTATATTGATGGGAGAAATATATATTGTTCACTGTTTCTCGTTGAGATAATATTTGGTGAATCTATGTGATATCTTCGATCTTATCTTTAATTGTTAAAGATGATCTAATTTCGTAACCCTTGATTTTTGACCATCTTGAAAAGGTCAATTATAATAGGTAATATAACATTGAACATCATGCAGCTAATATGCATTACCATGGTGTATGACTTTTCTTTTCAGAATTATATGAGAAACTATTTGACTATATTCCTCTTCTGCATAATTTTTACTTATATGTAAGTATTTCTTATAGCATGCCATTAAGGGACTGATTAAATGTGAGTAATCTTCATAAATGAGAAATAGCGAGGTTGTCAAACAGAAATGATGTGTATATATCATGTATTATAGGGTCACAAAATGCTTGAACGCTTTGTATGAATTTTGACAGTAAAAAATAAAATAGTTTTGATATTCAGGATTCAGTGATGATGAAGGAAATCATTAGTTGATTTATTTTTTGTGATTTTATTTGTGCTTTTGCAAAGCTCTCAATCATGTTGAAGTTTGATGAACTCTGAGCACAACAAGATGTGAATATATACTTGATTTTGTAATGTTATATGTTGTCGAGTCTTCTCTTCTTCTTCTTTTTATTTTTTTAATTGGGGTGAAAGTGTGTATGAACTTCATTATTTGATAATAACATCCACTTCTCATTAACTTTGGAGAATCTTATTAACTTTGGAAATAGAACTAATGACTTGTTATAATAAGAAAATGAAGCAAAGTATTTTCATAACTTGTATAGTTGTGATTTCTAGTATATTGTTGAGGATTGAGTTACCTTTTACTTAAGTCAGCTAATTGAACTGGTTGATGTGTTTGAAATAATATCCCCTATATGCTAATTGTGTGTCTATGTGATATTGGTCTTGATATTACTTTTATAACACTTCTAAAGTTTATAACAAGTCTGCATGCTTAAACTATGAATGAATCTGTAGATTAGTGGGAGTGAATTTTGTGTCAATTACTCCATTATTAGGTTATGATGTTGTTACTTAATATTTATAAATCATGACATTATATTCATATGG
>NC_081352.1:49258972-49288031 GCF_029784015.1 Lycium ferocissimum
GATATATTTTATTTATTATATATAAGATATAAGAGACTGCAACGGATATTGAATTTTTACCTTCTTTTGTTAGTTATTTTGGTCAGTTTACAAAAGCCGACAAATAAGAGTTAGTGAATGAAGGAAATAGAAAAATGGGGAAGACCGCTCGGTAAAGCCCCCTGACGTTTTGTAGTTAGTTGAGATTTAGTTATTGGTGTGATCATATTGAGACGGAAGAGCTAGCCGACCTTTCTTGCATGAGTATATATGTGTCATAAGGGTCAAGGTTAGCTATCCCATGCTCGTCGAGGATATTATATATTTGGCAGAAGATAGTCCAATACTCCGCGTGCATGCTAATAGTTTTCACGTAGACTAGGCCATGTTGTATAAACTAATGTTTTAGTAAAAGATTCTTTCCAAACTTAATCAGTCGCCAGTTTCACATTCAGCTACATTTATCATTTTCACAGGCTCAGCTTTAGTTCATTATTAATTTCAGATTTTAAATTGTATACTTACATGTTAATAGTGTTTTCTTGCTTAATACTATATTCTACCCAAAAGGTCGTAGTTCACTTATTAGGCTGTAGTCCGATCCAAGAGATGTACCATGAGTATCCTGTTGGTGATACTTAGCCGGTGATGCTTAGCTCGCAAGGGTCTACTTTCATTTTTGGATTTAGAGGTCGTAGTGATGTTAGTCAGTTTTTCAGTATATATAGTTTTAATATTATAGACTCAAATGCTTCCGTTTTGCTAACTATATTGGCCCTTCCAATTAATTCAAATAATTTAGTTAAACTATCTATCAGACAGCTAGATATAGGATTCATTCAACAGGCAATTTGAATCGGGTGTCAATTAGAATTGGATGTCAATTAAGTCTCACTCAATTTTGGAGCGTGAGACACTCTAAGCTTAATTGCGTTGCACTTACGGTAGCTCTTTTATCTTTTGTTCCTTTATCATTTCTCACTCTTTCATTATTTTTCTTTTACAAATGTAAACTTTACAATAGTTAAAGGAAAATACAGAGAAATTAAAGGCACCAGTTGAAAGTTGAAGTGTTCAGTTTGCAATTGCGTACAAGGCACATTCAGCTGATTCTGCATCAGCCTAGCTAAAACGGGCAAGTAAAGTCAATATTATATAAAAGCAGGTAAGAAAAGACTAGAGAGGGTCAGAAACCATTAGTATCCGTCATTATTAGTTAATTAATCGTTATTGACGTTGACGGTTTTGTAACTTTCCACGTAATAATAATTTCCCAAATACACGTGTCAGATTCTTCTGTACTTAAAATACTCCGGCCGTTCATTTTACTTATAGGATATTTTAGAAATACATATTCACTTTTATTTATCACTTTTAATATATAACAATTTCATTTTTTTTATTTTATTCATAATATTAATTATTTATTTTAAATTATTTTGCAAGTTCAATAAAAATCTGCACCAATTAATATGAGTATCATGAGAAATTATGCACTTCATTTATTATTTTTTAAGAAGTGTGCAAAATTCATAATGGACAAATAAAAGTGAATTGACGGAATAATTGTTTATTGCATGACTAAAAGTGTAGTTGTTGAGATCGCTATTGGACTTGTAATTAAAGACATAAAGATTTGGGAAAAATTACTTTAGGAATTCTTAGAGTTGTAGGGAAATATCTATTACTATTCCTTCCATTCACTTTTACTTATCCACTATACAAAAATAAATTTTCATTTTTACCTGTTCACTTTAGCATATCAAGAAAAAGACAAACTCTTTTTTCTAGTTTTACCCTTAACATTAATTGCTACACATATACTCTAGGAATCCTTAGAGTTGTAGTGAAATATCTATTGCTATTCCCTCCGTTCAGTTTTATTTGTCTACTATACTAAAAATAGATTTTCACTTTTACTTGTCCACTATACTTAAAATAAATTTTCACTTTTACTTGTCCACTTAGCATATCAATAGAAAGACAAACTCATTTTTCTAGTTTTACCCTTAACATTAATTACTCATTTCTAAATTATTTTTCAAGTCTATTGAGATTATACACTAATTAATATAGGTATTATGGTAAAATATATATTTCTTTTTTAATTCTTAAGAGGCGTATAAAGTTAAAAGTGGATGGAGGGATAATTAGGCGTCATTTAAATTAAACAAATATTGTCACAAACTTCTCGATTTGCAACCTCTAGTGAACAAAGTAACAATCCACTTAAATATGCTTCGACTTCTCGTCAGGCAGTGGCGGAGCCACATAGAGCCGAGGGTGTTCATCCGAACCCCCTCGACGGAAAAAAATATTATTTTTATAAGGTTAAAATTATTTTTTATGTATATATAGTAGATGTTGAACCCCTTAGGCTTCTTTGTATGTTTACTTTTTTATATTTTGAATCCTATCGATGGAAATCCTGGCTCCACCACCACTGCTCGTCACAGAGTATATGTGAATGCGATTTGTAGAAAAGTTTGGTTATCACAATAAATGGAGATTATTGCACTCTGATTGACTTCTCAATTTCCAAATCGACAACCGGTCTTTGTTTATTTTATTCTTTTCAACAAACCATATTTCATCTAAACAATCTGAATAACTTGTCGCGGACCACCTATTCAAAACTGAGATACATAATTACAAAAAAGTAGGAGTATATTACCACAATTGCCCTGCTTACGTGTAATTACATAAATACCAGAAAAAAAACATCCGATTTGGTAACTGTAAGGTAATTTAGTTAACTAACCAATCAATGGTTTCTCCCAATTTTCGTGAATGATGAATTAGTATCAACCAACTCCCTTAATATTTGTATTCTCCATGCATCTACTTGAGTAGCTTAGGTGAGACTTGAAATAATGAAATCAATTTCGTAGGAGTTTCTGAACGATTTCTGAGAAAAGTGATCCTGGGGACTGGGGAGCATGTTATTAATTGAACAAATAAAAGCAAATAAAAGAAAAGCTTTTGTTTCCACTTTGATTCTCTTGAAATATGTATGTTATTAGAAAGATGAATAAAAGCAGATTCCAAAACTATTTTAAGGGAATTACTTGCATGCATGGTAATCCATGAAGCACTTCAAGACAAGTTAACGCTAATAGCTTTAGGTTGAAGTATAGATAGCTAGTACTATACTCCTGCTTAGTACTAAAGGCAGTGGTTGTATGCACAGCAGAAAAGCCACTGTATTTATTCTCCTTTTTAGCTAAGCAAATTTGGGCAATTGGAGATATTCCACCCAAAAAAGAAAAGAATAAAAAAGATAAATAGTAATTGATGTATTTTAATTTAATTTGGTTCAAAAGATCGATAAATGAGAAAATTTTACATGCATGCATGGTAATCCATGAAGCACTTCGAGACAAGTTAACGCTAATTGCTTTAGGTTGAAGTATAGATAGCTAGTACTATACTCCTACTTAGTACTAAAGGCAGTGGTTGTATGCACAGCAGAAAAGCCACTGTATTTATTCTCCTTTTTAGCTAAGCAAATTTGGGCAATAGGAGATATTCCACCCAAAAAAGAAAAGAATAAAAAAGATAAATAGTAATTGATGTATTTTAATTTAAGGCAGATATACCTCTCGTTAAAAAAGTGGTGTATATAGTCGTTATACAAATGGTGCAAATATAACCTTTTCGCTGACTAATTATTTTTAAAAGTCAAATCATTTAGCGTATGTTTTAATTAAAAAAATGTCACATGACTTTAAAAAAAAATCTACCCATTCTTTTTAGTAGACATATTTTTTTAAAGCCACATGATAATTTTTTCTGGTGTGTCGAGTTTGATTCCTGGTTCGTCTAAAAAGAACATCTTTGTGACCTTAAAAAAATAAATCTACCCATTTTTTTAAACAAATCAGACTCGAACCAGCCACATGGTAGACTTTTTTAAAAAAAAACACTGACCTTTTTTTTTTTAATTTAAAAAAAATAAGCTAAAATTTTTACAAAACTTTCCGTCAGCAAAAAAGGTATATTTGCACCATTTTATAATGACATGGTATATACATCACTTTTTTAACAAATGATATATTTGCTCTAAATCATAAAATTAATGGATATATTTGTACCTTTTTCCTTGTCAATTTCCCTTAAATATTTTGGTCCTGAAAAAGTCAAGCTGGGCCCGATTTACATGTCTAGTCCTTAGCATCTTACAAAGCATTTTCTCAATCACTCTTTTTTCGAAAAAATTAAGACCTAACTACATGATATAACAAATAATAGTGGGTATTGACATTTAGTAGCTATAGTTTAATTTAATTACTTCTCATAGCAAATATTTATGTGTTAATACCATTTAGTAACTATATATATATATATACACACACACAAAATAGAATACTCATCCCACTATTCACTTCCAACCCATCTCTCTATCTCTTTCCCCTCTTTCTCCCCACTACCCCGCCGCCGCCACCACGACCACGGAGCTCTAGCCGAAATGCCGTGACCTTTTCACCACCGTCATCGCCAAACCCCTTCCCCTTTTCCCCCGTTCTTATCCGGCCATATCCTTTTTTCCTTTCTTCTCCGGCGCCAACAAGGGAAAAAAACTCAGATCTACACCGGAAAAGCACCAAATAGCGATGGATCTAAGCATTGTTAGAAGCAAAAATGAAAAAAAGCTCAGATCTATAACGGATGCGAGCATTGTTGGAAGCAAAAACGATAAAAAATGTTGTTGTTGTATTACCGGAATTTTTTCCGGTCACCAAAATTTTTCCTACGTATCTAGAAAAAATGTAAATTTTCACCGTTTTTGTTGTATATTTACCGTGTATATAATATTTTTTCGCTTGTATTTGCTGTATACATACCCAAAAATATGGCGTACTTGTTAATTTTTTAGTGTATCTATGTTGTATATAATTTTTTCGCTTGTATTTGTTATATACATACAGAAAAATATGGTATATTTGTTAATTTTTTGGTGTATTTTATATTATTGGTGTATATGTATTCGAGTTTTTTTTTAATAGTTGTATTCATGAATACAACAAGCCCAATTTATGAATACGGATAGTTATATTTACGAATACGATTGGAAAAAAATTGTTGTATTCTCAATACAAAAAAAAAAAAAAAATTGAATACACATGTGGGAGAGTTTGATCGATTTGCTACAGAACGTAAATATTGAAACATTAGCTATGCAGCTTGATTAAACCCTAAATGTTTGCCATTTATGTAAAATGCCCAAAAATTAAAGAGAGCACCAGAAATTGTTGCCAATTGTTACACTTTAGCTGAGCAATGCAAACAACTACCTTAAGCCCCAAAATACTCCGACAGCTATGCACGAATACGTGGAAAATTGCAAACCCAGAAAGTAAGACGAAGCATGTATCATATTATATAATATTGTACATATATATCTCTTTAAGTTATATTGGTAATGGATTCTAACCGGTCACCACCCCACTTTTTGTGTTTCCTTTTTAAGTGCATTGATTTAAGTATTTCATATGGTAAGTCAAGTCTTTAGGTGATTGACTTGACTTTTCCGTTTTTAGTGTCATCATGAATCAGCTAGAAGCTTCTTATTTCTTAGTCAGATTTAGCCTTTATCGTCTTTAATTTTAGGGGAAAAGTCAAAAATATCCATCTACTTTGTTTTAATAACTAAAAATATCCTTCGAATTACTTTTAGATCATTTATGCCCCTACTGTTTTGAAAGTTAAAAAATATATCCTTCATTTGATAAAAATACCCAAGTTGATTCAAATAATCAAATTTCAACTTTAGACCCGACGATATAAAGTTCATTCCGAGGAGCTAGATTTTAAAAACTTTGTAAATTTTCGGCTAGTCTTTAAATAGGGAGCATACAAAGTGGCTATTTGTCCACTTCCCTCTTTTGTCTGCCGCTGGACTAGGTGCGCATTGCTTTAACCCACACATCACGGGCTGTAATTTGATTGGATGAAAGTAGCTTGTACTCAATTCTAAATTTGATAGAATTAACGTTGTTTTGTCTTTTTTATTTCCTGACTTCGTCAAAGTATTAGTAATATTTAACATGACAGTGAACTATTGCACCAACTAACACGGTTGATGGGATTTTAGTGTTTTTTTCTGTTTGCTGGACGTTGCTAGGTATATCTATGAGCAACTACCCAGCTTCATCCAATCGACCTGGTGCATGTGACATCACATTAAATTATGTGTAGCACAGGACTGACAAGTGCACAATTAAAGCAGATTCCTGTAATGTGAAAATTATATATTAAGTACCATGTAAATGTTAGCTCAATTTCCTAGCTATTGTCATAAAGATCCTACAAGAATCGAATGATGCAGGAGCAGGTATATCGTCAGCTTATGATGCTACAAACCTTGTATATTAAAGCTAATTCATAGCAAAGTTTTCTTCAATATTCAATCATTTCCAAAATATTTTAAGACTTAATTATAGTAATGCTGAAGCAAACCTCACACCTGGTAACTGTTACGTTATCACTTTTTGTTGACAAGCTATACATGCATGCTCATGACTATGACTTAATAGTCTTGCGTTCATTATGTTATAGTATATAGTGTAATAAAGGCTAAATATTGCTATTCTATAAAGGGAAACGGTGACCATGAACTATTTGAAACCGAACAGATTTGTCCTTCGTTAATTAAGTAATTGATCGGCCAAATATGTTCTCATCGTTACTAGTGTTACGGCTCACTTTTACGCCGGTGCATAAAAGCTACTAAGAAATCCAATGATCCAATTTCCTTGTCAAAATCCAAAACACCCAAGTTATCAACCTTGAAACTTAACCCAGTTGAAAAATCATCTTCTATCAATTTCAACACGTTTTCTTCTTGAAATTCATTTTTTCTGTTAAAAGACGATTATACAAATTTTTTCACAGTTTTATACTTAAGCTGGATCAGTCATCTGATCATTTTGAAAGGAGTAATCATTAAACTTAAGTAAACTCCACTTACTTGTTATTATGCTTTACCGTGATTTTTGAAACAGTTTTAAACCTCAAAAATTATGTTCATTTTAAAATGGTTATTAGCTGAGTTTCAAAATCGATTTAGCGACTTAACTAAATTACTAGGTGTTTTCCTAAGTTCTAACCTACATAATGGGCTCCAATAATTCACAAATTTTTTTACAAATACAATTTTGCACATAATGAATAAAAGAGGAAGTTTAGGCTAGTGGGCCTACCTAAGCCCACCAGTTACTATTTTCGCCCATAGTTGGGCACAGGGGCGGATTTACATTTAATAGAAATTGTCGCGTGTAATGACTGTCATTGAAATATTTTACTAGATATACATATATAAGTATTAAATAAAATGAAAATAGAAGTAAAATTAATAAAAGGACACTACCGGACTACAAAGCTGCTCATTGGCCTAGCGGTAAGGCATTGCATTGCATTTTTGTGTGTGAGGTCACGTGTTCGAACCCCAAAGCTTTTTAATCGTTCTTATCATTTTCATTTAAAATTTCTTCTCGTTTCTGTTCGTCGACATCCAAATTTGACATTAAGGCCCTGTTTGGACATGGTTTGAAACTATGTTTGGACATGCAATTTAGATATTTTAAGGAGTATTTTCTCTTATAGACATAAAAACCCCACAAGTTGTGAAAACTATCAAAACATTTTCAATTCTTATACAATCTTACCAAATGAGCAAGTCATAGTTCATAACAAAATTAATATCTTAATTCTTAACAACCGGCTCAAAATTAATACTAGAAGACCTTTCTAAAAATATAACATCAATTGATCAAATTTTAATTCAATAAATAAAATTAAACTATGGGTCTTTTTTTACAAAATTAAAAGGTTGGTAGACATAAATAAAATTTGGTGGAAGTTAATGAGATTGGCAAATGATTGATGGGGGTAATTGTTAAAAATATCTACCAACTTATGGATTTTTTTTAATAAAATTTAAACTTATGAGTTAAATTTTATATTTAAAAAAATTGAAACCATGGTTTCAAACCATGCGTAAAAACGCATGTCCAAACGCTGGTTTGAAACCATGGTTTCAAAACTCATGGCCAAATGCCTACTAAGTTGGTTGGTGCCTTATATAGAAAAATAAATATTTAGGTGCTGTTTGGCCATAAAAATTATTCACTTTTTTTCGAATTTTTTTTTCACTTTTAGGCGTTTGGCCATAAATATTCTGAATACAACTTGAAGTTGTATTCCAGAATACCAAAAACTCAAAAAACTTGTTTTTCAAAAAAATTTCACTTTTTTACAACTGCATTTCACCAAAAACTACATTTTCAAAAACTATGGCCAAACACAACTCCAACTTCAAAAATTCCCAAAAAAGTGAATTTGTTTTTGGTATTTATGGCCAAACGGCACCTTAGTAATGTTTCTAACGAGGCTATTATGGATACCTTTCACAAGATAAAATCTCGTAGAGGAGAATTGCAATAAATGTACTTGAAATGAGTTTTAGTAATATGATTTGAGTTTTTTTTTTTTTTTAATATGATATCATTACAGTGATTTATTCAGTTGCTCACTCTTTTATATGGTGACACCGCTTATAAAATATTCTGCGTACGCCACTAGTTGGGCATTCAAGTCATTTTCACCCATGATTGGCCTTTCGATAATATTAGCTTCCCTTGCCATTTTTTCTTTCATACCCGGACTCAATCAAATGAGAATAATTGGGCCTCATGCCCAACAGGTTTATGCAGAGTATGGCCAGAGTGGCCCGAGAAGGATCACATAGTCACAGAAAGAGATAAAGGGCAGCAGCTGCTCTAAACACTTAATAGCATGAAATTTTATCATTTTAAAGATGGTTCAAACAAACAAACAAACAAGGCCAGCACAGGGAATAAATGAAGAATTAAGTCATGGATTAACTTAGGCAAACAAGTTTAAAGCCCAAATGAACCGATCAAGTAGAAGCATGCAGAATGGACCAAAGCACATTTACACAGAGGCCCAATTGGGAAAAAGAAAGAAGAAAACCCAACATGTAATCAAAACTAATGTAACAGCAACCCACAATAAGGAATTGTACATTATGTATATATCAAGTATATCAACTCATATACACTGGAGTGTATATATGACTGAATATAATTTGTATACACAAGCACATTCACTTATACACCACACGCAATCAATTAGGCAAGGGAAAATTTTAAGGAAAATATACTTAAAGCTATGCATACCTCATAGTTACCAGTTAAAATACAGTCACAATAGGTTCAGAAAAGGGGATAGTATACCAAACAGGTTTCAGAACATATTACTACTATATATAAGGGCAAACTTAGGGACTTTTATAGTCCTCACAAGAATTTTCAAATTTTTTAAAAACTTTTTAATTAATTACTTTTAGGTCCTAATCTTATTTATTTAAGTCAAATTTTTTTGTTTTTGTTTTTAAGGTCTACTTTTCAAAAGCTATCGAACCTCCTACCTCATTTTTCATGTTCTTTGGTTTTCTGTTTGGTGCTCGATATCCGCATTTGAGCCCAATTAATCCAGATAATTCGCAATGTATCGTGCCCATTCGGGGGAAGCGCTCCCTCCGAAGATTTTTTCCATATCCATGTTCGAACCCCTAATCCCTAATTAAGGGAGGAGCAGCTTCATCCGCTGCACAACCCTAATTAAGGGAGGAGCGTGCCTCCATCCGCTGCACAAGTTAAATTATGTATTTGTCTTAAAAGTTCATTAACTATGTATATATTATTTATTTAGAACTAAATAACTTCAGAAAATTAGGATACATAACTTACTTATAAATGTCAAATTCTGGCTCCGCATTTGATTTGAAGTAAATAATTTCATCAAAATGGAAGTTAAAATATTAAAGGAGTGGAATGAAAGTTTTACTTTCATATATTGAAAATATACTTATATGAAATTTAATTATTACTAACGTAATTACCCACTTGTGGGACTACAATGGGTATATGATTGTTGTTGTACACTTGTACTAACACAAATTATATTTCTTTAATTAAAATATCTACTTTTATATCTTGAGCTTGGGCCCGGGCTTAGCCCTCAAAATATTTCTTTAATTAAAATATTTAGTGGGAGTTTTTTGTAGTCTTCATAGGGCTATTTTTGTCCTTTACTAGCCCTGAAGGAGTTACACGTGTTATCCAACTTTCACTTTGAATCCCTTTTTTATTAATTTGCCTCTTGTTTAGTTCTATATTGCTTCAGTTGCCATTATCTAATTTAGTAAATAAAGGAAAATTTTGAGACATTTTGTAAGGCCCAAATTCAAGGGCATTCCCACCTGGCCGAAAGCTCATTAATTATTGTTCCTTCAATTTAATAGATAGTCAACTTTTTAGGGAATGGAGAGAAAAAGTCATTGAAAAATTCGGATTTGAGAGAATGGTGTAGATTTTAGTCCCTTTTAAAATATTTTTGATCTTAGTAATTGGTAATTCTTTCGTCTTAATTTATTTGTTGTGATTAGTAAAATAGTTATTTTAAATTAATTGTCATTTTCAACTTTATGACAACTACTTTTTAATTTTACGCTAAATAGTAATTGTTCTTGAAGACTACAAAACACCTCAATTATTGAGATATAACACATAAATAGAGTAAATATTCAATAAAGAGGTATTATATCTTAAAAATAAATAAGCGTAAAACTTCTCAAAATTAATATTTTCTTAATGGGTGTGTAAAAATAACACGACGGATAACTTGAGATGGATACAATGTAGCAGTAACTTTTTGTGGTTGGTATAATTTAGAAGACTTTGGAGCCACATTTAAAATCTACTACTTTATTTATGCGCTTGAATTATTATTTAATAATATTCTTATAATATTATTAAGTTGATTTTGGTAAAGACACTAAACTAGTATTATATAAATATTTTGTTATCATACATTTCAATTAAAATTGTTATTTTAATTTTTTGAGATTGTGCCCGGGCTTAGCACGGGCCTCCCGCAACTAGTATAGTATATATAGATCCACTTAGGTAAGCCAGAACATAACCATTTCAACACATGAATATACACCAAGTAAACAGAACATACAAGCAGGTCTCTAAACCTCAATAACACTTTTAGAATGTTCAGCCAGTTACTTCAGTCATAGGACAATGATACCTCAGAGTTTAAAAGAGATTTTGAAGGACTTAAACAAATTCCAATCAAACACAGATGGCTTCATTCATACATGCTCTGGATTTAGAGGGACTTATCATGCAACATTTGATTCACAGAAAAAACTAGTTTAGGCACAGGCATATGTTAGACTCAATCAAAATAAGATGCTATACCAACCATATTCAAACTAACATGCTTCATAGTCATAACTAGTTTTCAAGACAGAACAAGACAAGCATGGATAAGCCTTGACAATTATACTGACAAGAAACATAGCCACAACAGCTAGATATCAACATAGAAGCCTTAGTTATAGCATTTGGGCATAAAGAGACCACACAACCTAACTGATTAGGCTCAGAACCAAACATATAGAACAACAACATAGGTTTAGATCCTCAAATTCCATATTGTTAACAGACTCTAGGTGATCTAAGCTCAGACAAGCATATCATAAATTAGTTAGGCATACAAACATGATTAACGAGCCTTTCAATCCATACTGAACACACAACTAATCATATAGCAGTATACAACATGTATGCAGAACCTATTAGCATTCTAGTATTTGCAAATGAGAGTACCAACTGAAAACAGAATCCATTCAAAGTAAACAACATCCATAAACTAACTTCTTGACATTTTAGACTTTGATTAAGAGTTAAACATGTGGAGTGATAGCATAGGCTCAGATTATCAAACTTGCAGGGAAACTAGCATACACAGATTCAAGTAGGCAGGGATATAAACTAACCATAATCTGGTAAGTCTAGACAACATGTGTATCCTATTTCATACTTCATATCATATTGCTAACAGAGAACTTAAGTAATCTAAACACAGGTAGGTTGACCACAAAGCAGTTAAACACATAAACATAGATGTCAAGCCACATGAGTTGAACTAACATAAGTTTGACTGAAGAACACACTGATTATAAGCACAAAAATCATCTTCACCTAGGGCTAGCAGATGGCTAAACTAATCTAAACATGCCTAAACAAAGATTTATCCCATATAATAAGTCTATCAAAACAACATAAGCATATTCTGAACCTATCTAAGATAAACAGTAAACGAGACTCAACAATAATCCACGAAACTAAACTAATCTAAGCACACCAAACAAGTTTAACTATTAAACAAAATAAGACAGGAACATCATTTAATTAACTGAACTAACACATAAACATGCTAAACTATACAAACAATAAACTAAACTAAGACATAACAAAAAAAAAGAACAGGAAAATGCAGGAAATAAAGAGAGAAAGGGGAATTACCTTGTTTATGTGTAGCCGTGAAAAGATTTGAACTTGGAGAGTTTAGTTGTTCCCCCAAATGCTTAGAATCACACATAACCCAAAAATAATTAAAGATTTCAGATATATAGCCATTCAATTGCAAAAAAAATAGGAGAAAGAAGGTGGTAATACCGTGTTTGGGGGTTGGTTTAGGTGAGAAATGGCGGAAGCAATTAATACTTTGCCTTTCTTGGCCTTGCAAGGCCTGTACAAGGTTGTTGCGCTCTGTAACTTTGCCATTTTGGGCGTGTATGACAATGAGAGAGAAAAGGGGAAGCCAGGCGGCTAGGGTTTCATGGAAGTGGGGAGAGGGTGAGGGAGGAGAGAGGGGTAAGGGGTGTTTGGGGTGTGAAAATGAAAACAAAGAGGGGTATTACCCTTTTTAACTAATGTTGAGTTGGGTCAAGTCCAATCGGACTGGGCCTGGTCCATTTTTAAAGGGAAATTGGATTGTCCTGATATATACACGCATATACGTGTGATTTCCATGTATATCTGCGTATATACACGTATATATGCATGATTTTGGCACTTGTTTTAATTAATAACCAAAATTAAGACAAAGCTAATTAATTTAGATCATTAGGCGTAATTAAATGAGACTAATTAAACAAACTAAAGGCTAGATCTTGCAAATATTGTCCTTAAATTGACTTATCTAATCAGGCTATTTCAAATATGGCCGCTTTAGTTCAATGAGCCAATTTAAAGTAACATATTTGCATAAATGACCTTACTCGACCAAGTAGAAAGACAAACTTGCAATACTGACCTCAATTATGGGAATTGATTTCCAACTGGGTCATAATTGAACTATCGATTGATTTTTTCAATTGTAGCAATTTAATGAACAATTTACAGAATTAATCACTATTAAAGACTCGATTAATTATGATAAAAATTCTAATAAATTGAGCATGCAAAAAAATCAAGAATTAAGGAGTAAGATGATTAATTCGTTTTTATTAATCAGATTCCTTGAATTAGACAGAGTAAAATACTTGCTAATTGATAATTTAATAATTCAAACAATTAAATAATTGCTGTAAATTTCTTTTTGTCCTGGTTAATTTAGCAAATGTCATAATTGTTGCAAGAAATGTGTAAATTAATTTCTAAATGACTCATAACATTATAGGAATTATTTTACCAATTAAGAATGGTAAAATATTATCTAAATAATTTTATAAAATCATTTCGACTTCTTAAAAAAAAAAATACACATTTCACTCTGTTTGATATCCAAGGACTCTAGTAATTAAATAAATTATGGGAGGTCAAAAATTAGGTGTCAACAACTAGTTGGGGTCAATTTGCCCCAAAACTATGCAAAATGGAACAAATTTGCCCTTATTTTTTAAACGGTGGAAGGTTAGCACCCGGTGATGACACATATTACGCAATTAAGAACTAATTCTCGAAAACAAAGGGTAAATTTGAACCTTTCCCATAGTTCAGAGGCAAATTTGATCTTTTTGCACAATTCAAGGGCAAATTTAACCCTTCCACCTAGTTTTGAGTTTCTAAATTCTTGTGTTCCTCCTTTCTCTCTTCGGCCGCTATATCTACCACTAATCACCCTTTCTTCCTCCTTCCTCCTTCCTCCTTGTGTCTCCCTGCCACCATCATTATCATCACATCACCACCATATTCTCTTCCCCTTTCCTTTCTCTTTCTCTCACCTCGTCACCACCCACAACACTAGGAGGGAATATGCTAAACGACTTAAACATGCACTATAGAATACTATTCTAATGCAGATGTATAGCCACATTTGGAACAAGGAAGGAAGAAAGGGTGATTGGAGATAGAGGTAATGCCACGAAGAGAGAAAATAGGAATTAAAAAAATTGTACAGCCGCATAGGGGTCAAATTTTATTCCTTTTTTCTCTCTTTGTGTGACTACCTCTACCGCCGATCATTCTTTATTCCTCCACTGACCCCTATATGCAGCTATACAACTATATTAAAGTAGTATTCTATATTGCATGTTCAAGTCGTTTAAACATCCCCTCCTAGTGGTGTAGGTGGTGGTGGGGTGGGGATGAGAGGGAAAGGGGAAAAGAAGATGGTGGTGCAGGTGATTATGACCAGTGTTTTATAAGGCGGGGGTGTGAGGTGGACCGTTTTACTTAGCACGGGGCGTAAAACCCATCGAACTTTAAAATTTTAATTTAAAATAACACAAAAAATACAAAAATACATTTATAGTTTAAACAATTTAAAAGGCTGAAGTGGTTAAAACACCCCCAAGCTTGGCGTGGATTATTATTTTCGTCCCTGAACTATACCTACTACTAAAAACACTACACTTGGATAAGTGAATTCTTGGATAAGTGATTTAAAACATTAGTAGTTTGGGGGTGTTTTAACCACTTCTAACATGATTAAAAGATTTATAGAAAACAAAACTTCTAACTTGATTTTACAAGTATAAATGATGCAATAATATAAAAACCTCTTACGAGATGCAAATCAAGTCTAACATCTTACCTCTCAAACAATAAAAGAATCACAATTTCTTAAAATATATTACTATACATACTATGTAACTTACCTCCCTAAATAAAAATAATTAATAAACTTTATCAGTATTATTACTAAAACATCACTCCTTCATGAATAAAAATAAAATTACTTTCAAATAGTGAAATAATAAAATATGATTATTTTGAGACACAAGACAAAAAACATGAAGATTAATGACAAGTGAAGATGTAAAATCTGGCTATGTATTTTTAAAAGAAATATTTAGTAATATTCACCGTCACGATGTTCTCAAATAGTAAATATGCAATACAACGACTTATTATTTGAGCTACTCTCATTCTTCTTAATTTATAGATGAAAAAAAACTATCAAGCATCATTCATTTGTTAAAGAATTATGGGGAACAATGTTAACTAAGGAATTTGATACACAATTTATGTAAGAACAATTAGTCGAGCCGGAGCGTAAGGCATTAGGCGTGTTTAGGGCGTACCGTCGGGCGCTTAATGCATAAGCCTCACATGTAAGCCTCGAGGCGTTTTGTCAGTGCCTCCCCCCCCCCTCCCCCAGGGGGGGCGAGTTCCGAGGCAAGTCCCCAAAACTGCCTTTTAAAAACATTGATTATGACAATGGTGGCGGCCGGTGGGGAGACACAAGGAGAAAGGAGGAAGAAAGGGTGACTGGTGATCGAGATAGTGGCGGGAAGAGAGAAAGGAGGAACGCAAAAAAAAAAAAAAAAAAAAAAAAAAAACTCAAAATTAGGAAAGGGTCAAATTTGCCCTTGAACTATGTCAAAGTGTCAAATTTACTCCAAAACTATGCGAAAGCTTTAAATTAACCCTCCATTAAAAAAAAAAAAATCAATCCTTACTGCAAGACACGTGCGGCATCACCGAGTGCTAAGCTTCCACCGTTTAAAAATAAGAATAAGGACAAATTTGTTCCATTCCTCAGAGTTTAAAAACAAATTTAACCCCAACTAGTAACGACGAGGACACTAACTATAAATGGAGGGCAAATACTTTGGTACAGTTCAAGGGCAAAAAGTCAGGTGAGATTAATCTAATTCATCTTCCTCAATAATAATTTCCGTTTTATATTCCTAAAATAAAAGTAAAAGAGGCATATGGAATTGGAAACTAAGATGTGAACCACATGCTCCCTTAATAATTGTAAAATATACTCCCGCCGTCCAATTTATGTGGCATCATTTAATTTAAAACAGAATTTAAGAAAGAAACAAGTCTTAAATATTTTTGTGGCCGTAAATTACCTCAAAAAGTTAAATTGTTCCTAAATATAACAAAAGTGATAGTTTTTTGGAGACAGATTAAAAAGAAAAGTTCGTCACGTAAATTGGCATAAAGGGTGTACTCTTAACTTTTTTTCTTTCAATAGTCGCATTCAATCGAATTATAACGTTAGACGATGAAATTATTTATGAACATTATTGTTGTAATTTTTATTGATAAATAGTACTATTCCTTTTTTCTCCCCGTCCCTTTCCTTTACAATTAATTTCTGTTATATTTTTAAAATTTAAAATGAAAATGACGCGTGGTTTCTTGTTCTTTCACTTTTGATTGAAGGTAGAAATCAATTAGCCAGAAGCAACATGGACATTCTAAGGATTCCTACGTTGATTTTTATAAGTGAAAATAGTGACAGTATGAGTTTTAAGGTGTGCAAACTGAACACGTCAGAGCAATTGAGACCAGTAATAGTCAACCAAAAGAAATAAGGGGAGATTAGGTGGACAACACAACTACAAGACAATCCACCAATGAAAATGGTGGTGCTTATTCAATATCCCATTTTTTTAGTTCTTTGTCTGTTAGTAAATTTGTACTAGAAAGAAGAAAAAAGGAAATTTCATGATGTGAATAAACTGAAAAGAAACAAAAATATCAAAAAAGGAGGTGCCAAGAGTGCACGTTAAATGTTTGCTCTTTTTTCATCTTTCTTTTGAGCATTAGAAAAGTAAACTACCCGAATTTCTTGTTTTGCTCAAAAGGGTCCACAAGAATTATATAAAAAATTGGTTTGACAATTTAAGAAGCTTTGTGTACTTCTTCTTGCTGTTCCATTTTTCAGTCATATTGTAAGTGCTATTGCTCTCTTATAGTCCCTATTATGAATTCTAATGCTTATTTTGGCAAGTGGTGTGGAAAGTTTGATTCTTTTTCTTTTTTACAATTGCTATGATGGGATTTGTGTCAGAAAATTTAGAGTGGGAGTTCAAGATTGATTTTTTTTTCCTACTTTTGTTGTTAATTGAACCTATTGTTCTCTTTTCTTGGATAATATGTTTGTTGGTTGCTGACTATCAATTATTGATGCCTAAGTTTATGTTGTCATGCTATTGTCTGCTGTTTTTGATCAAATACAACTGTGTGTTGCTTATCAAGAGTTTATTTAATCTGGTAAGAAGTTTGTGTATCCATGTAGGATAAGTGTGAGATTTATGGATTGAATCTAACTAAGTATTTAATTGGGATATAATGGTCCTGAATAGAGCGGAATGGATATAGGCGATTCATAAACTGAACCTAATTATTTCGAGATGGAGGAGTAGTTGATTGACTACTAGCCAGACTGAATGAAAATGTATCAAGCGGATGCATAATTTAGTTCCAGGAGATAGGGGTTGATGAATCAGAACGTGTAAAGGGAAGAAATTTCCCATCTAGCTGTAGCCTGTAGGTATCCTGAACCATTATGTTTGAACAACCTTGAGTGATCAAAGTAAAGATAGTTGGGAAAGAATAATGTAAAAAGAACTAAAGAAAGCTAGTGATTGGGTAATGAAGAAGATTATGTGTTTACATGACCAAATTTATCACTGACATAGTGGGGCAATACTAGTATTTCTCGTTCAAATTGCTCGGAAAATGTTAAATGTTTTAAGTGCTATGACGTACAACCTTTATGTACAATTACATTGGTTATCTTTACTTGATTCTTGAGGCAATAGTTCTTTCTTTACTACTTCCAGTGAAAGAGTTGAAGTTTGTCTGTTGCTGGCTCTAATAGACTCTTTTGATCTCTTTATTGGCTCATGTTCAGGTTTCATATCATAAATGGCGGCAATGTTGGCTTCTCAAAGCTGTTATTGCCGCAGAGGAGAATCAATAAATCATGGAAGCAATGTAAACAACCTCAGTTTTTCAGGCTCAATCTCTATCCTAGTTTTGTCGAAATTTGATAGAGAATCTGCTAAACCTCCTAGAAGGATTCACCGGCTGAAAGTGCAAGTGCAACAGACTGAGTCCCCCGAAAAAGTAGGTATAAATGGTCGTCCAGCTAAAATGGTACCTACAAGTGAAGTTACAAAGAGAATAGCATCGCCATCTGTAAATGGTTCTGGGATTGTTAATGGTTCCACACAGAGAATCAATGGAGCAAATATAGTTAAGCGGGTTCCTACTCCAGCTCCTGCAAAGAAGACAAAATCTAAAGAACTTCTGCCTCCTGAAGATCTAAAGGTTTTACCTTCAGATGAAAGTTTCAGCTGGGCTAACGAGAATTATAACTCCATCCAAAGAAGTATAGATGTGTGGTCCTTTGTCCTTTCGCTACGGGCACGTGTTTTCTTGGACAATGCAAAATGGACATATGTTGGTGGCTTTACTGAAGATAAACAGGTTAGTTTTCTTTTATCTTTATTCTATTTGAATTCATATTTAAGGGTAACGTTGTACCTAGTCCAGGGATACTCTCTTATCCCTTCTTCGTCTTCTCGGATTATGTGATTTTATGAGCATTATGAGTAGTGAGCTTTGTACATGCAGAAAATCAGAAGACGTGGAACTGCTTCATGGTTAAGAGAATGTGTGCTGCAGCTTGGTCCTACATTTATCAAACTTGGGCAGTTATCCTCTACTAGATCTGATCTATTTCCTCGAGAATTTGTTGATGAGCTTGCTAAGTTGCAGGTATAGCTAACCTTCTTTCTGAGAAAGCGAACATGATCTCCTTTAGTTCACACTTGAAAATGAATTATCTGAGCATGACTTTGATTTTGTATTGCATTGTAATCATTCAGGACAGAGTACCGGCCTTCTCCCCCAAGAAAGCAAAAGAGTTTATTAAAAAGGAGCTGGGAGTTCCAGTTGATATTTTGTATAAGGAGTTTGAAGATCAACCCCTTGCAGCAGCTAGTCTTGGTCAGGTGTTTGGTTTATTTATATTTTCTTTTATATCTTTGAAGTTAACTGTATTCTTTAAGCTCTGATTTCTCAAAAGATATTATCTAGTCCAAGATCTTTGCTAAAATGAAGCCCATCAACTTTGATGAAATGAAGCACAAAATGGTTACCTTTTAGATTGTAGCCAGACTTTAGCAACCTGATCTTCCGTAATACTGCAAGTAATTCGTCCTGATTTTCTGTTTGTAAAATGCTCTTAGGTGCACCGGGCTATCTTACATAACGGAGAGAAAGTTGTTGTAAAAGTTCAGAGACCCGGCCTAAAGAAACTATTCGACATTGATCTGAGTAAGTATTATGCACTAGAAATATTAGTCAATCATGTTTACTGCTTACTGAAAGTTCAACATTCTCTCCTTTGATTCAGAAAATTTAAAGTTGATCGCGGAGTACTTTCAGAAAAGTGAAACTCTTGGTGGTCCAACTCGCGACTGGATAGGAATATATGAAGAATGTGCAAAGTAAGCCAGAATATTCTAGTCCATGCTCTTAGGAAAGCTAGACGTAATGGCAATTGCTATAACTAATATTTTTGTCCATTTTGTGCTGTTTTACTCAACCCCCTTACCTTTCTAGTCTACCCGAATATACTGAACCTTTTGTCAAAATTACAAATTTTTCCTTCTGCAAAACTAGCTGACCTCAGATATATGATTATTTTTTTAGCCATCTGACATTTTTACAAGGAATCGTCTCTCTTCTATGAACTTCCAGTCTTTAACTGTTGTTTTAACTATCTCCTGTCCTAGCCCTAAAAGAATAAAGAACCTTAGGTCTTGCTGAATATGATGAACAATTCAAACATTTCCTTTCATTCTAGTTAAGGAAGTCATCTAATTCGTGCTGATGGTATTATATAGTTCTCGAATCCCTTGCATTGATATTTTGATGTGTGTAGAATAAGACTATTTGGTTGAGCTGAAAAGTGGATACAATTGAAAGATATTACAAAATGGACAAAGGGTGCGAGATATATAATTTGTTTTGTAACCTTACAAAAGGTCTGGAAGTAAAGGTGGAAAGGAGGTGCAAACCGAGAGGGAATTTTTTTTTTTTTTTTTTTTTTTGGGTTTGTGTTATTTTGGGGGTTCGGGGGGGGGGGGGGGGGGGGGGGGGGTTGTTTTGCCTGTCCAAAAGCCGTTCCCACCTTTTAATATTCTTGCCTTTGTCATTCCTCCACCTATTGCTTGTAAAAGAATTTAAGTGATTTCAATGAAGATTGCAGCAAAGGAACCTCTACTACACCTAAAGCCTTACAATTAGAACCTTAAAGGTGAAGTTCAGGCACTACTTCCTTGGTGAAGTATCTCATTCTACAAAATTGGAACAAACCTGTCATGCTTAAGATAGGAGAAACGGGAGGCGTATCCCTTAGTACTTCTTCTTATCCAGTGTGCTGATGGTCCATAAGACCTATACTTTCAAACACATCTGTGCTTTTATAGTTTTTATTGTATTTCAAATTATTGTATAAAAGTTGCACGCGGCTTTATACTTCCAAACTCATCTGTACTTTTGGAATCTCCATTGTATTTCAAATCATTGTATAAAAGTTGGACGCATGATTTAATCACATTAAATATTAAAACAATTCCTAAACATAATGGAAAACAGAAACTGAGAGCCTCTAGTGGTTACGAAGTGGTAAATAAGCACAATAATTTGAGAAGTTACCAAGTCAGTTGTAGAGTTGCAGTGGAAGCAACTTTTTCATTGACTTCAACTAATTATCTCTCAAGATCCTTGAAGTACTTTTTATGTTTTATATCAATCTACTACTTCAATTGTATATTTGCAAAAAGTACTAGCTAATTCTTAATACCAATAAATAAATGAGGGGATGATACTTTAGTTTCTTGTTCATATGTAGGGACTGACTGTATAGTGATTGTATGTGCTCACTTGAACTTTATTATTCTTCTTTCTTCTTGTGCCTTTATGTGTCTTATGTACTTGGTCAATAAATATATATAAACTACAAGCCTTATAGTATACTCTTTTTTTTTTTTTTTTTTTTTTTGAAACTGGTAATGTTAAGTCTTATAGAATACTTACTACTTAGATTCCTAGATTTTCTTCTGTACAAGATATCTGCTTCTTTTTCTTTCATCTAAATTAAGTTTTACTCCAAACCCATCGGGAGCCACCTGAGGTGCTCAAGATCTTTCACTTAGACACCTCAAGTACGCCCTGTTCCATTTAGACACCTGAACTTGACTTAAAATGTGTTATTAGACACCTTTTGCAGATGTGGCAATGTGCGTGTCCTTCACATTTTTTTGGAGCGTGAAAGAGAATAATTTTGTGTTTTTTTTTTCTCCTTCATCTTCTTCCTCCCTCCTACCACTTTCTTCACCATATCCACCATATCTCTCAAAGCCGCCAAATGGGCCATAAAAACCACAAGGATTCTCAAGATTCTTGCAATTTCAACTCAATTTCTTCCTCCTCTAAATCTCCCACAAGAATCACTAAATCTCCATCCTTCTAATTGAGACCCAATTGGGTTAAGAATTCAAAAATTGAGACAAACTCCACAATCTCTAGCTCCAAATTGTTGGTGGCACATGTAGATGCAGTGATCTTATATAAAGAGGATGGAGCCGTCGAAATCACTCTTTCAAGAAAATATTATCTCCGTTTCCATGGCCACCACTATCTTCAAGAAATGAAACCCAATTAAAGAGAAAACATAATATTATCTCCGTTTCCATGGCCACCGCTATATTCAAGAAATGAAAACATAATTTCACCTTTCCATAATTCAAAATCAATTGAAGGAGCCATCAAAATCACTGTTTTGTTAGTTTGGATTGAAGAAATTGAGATGACTCCACTAAAGCTCATCTAAAGATGGAAAATCATAATTGAAGGAAAGATTTTTAGATTTCATAAATTGTAGTCAATTGAAAGCTGTGGAAATAGTGGTTATGGCAGAGGGCAATGGAGGTTGAAGAAAATGGGAGGTGGATCGAGGTGGTGCTTGGAAAATTAGGATTTTTTTTTTCTTTATTTTTTGTTTTTTAATTATCTAAATAGTGAGAAAATAATGCTTCTAATCATATTTTATTTTTAATAATTATTTTGAATACATATGCCACGTGTCTTTATTTAATTCGTCACCTTGCCACGTCATCGGCGAGTGTATCACACTCACTTTACATATTTGGCTGATTATGCAAAAAATGTCTAATTGAAACAAATTTTAGGTAGTGTAAATGCTCAATAGAAACACCCCTAAGTTGAGGCTGGAGCACCTCAGGTGGCTCCCGATGGGTTTGGCCTTAATTTTTCTAGCATATAAAGATCATCTATATCTACCAGAGTCACAAATTTCATCGCAAAAAGTATATTTTCTTGCTTTCACCCCTTCAGATGAGAACCTTGTGGTCACCACTGTGCAAAGGTATACGATGTAGAATTTTCCATATTTAGATCAGATTGACATTCCTGACTACCTTCTTTCCATACTTTTGACTCCTTGATGGTCTGTCATACTTCCTAATTCTTTTCTGGCTTCAGCTTTTCACACTTAGTAAAAGCAGAGGAACTTTTTAGAAAAGAAGTTATAGGATGAAGATCACACGAGATATATGGCCTCAGAGCCGATAATTGTTCAGAATTCAAACTTCTAGAATGCGTTCTCTTATCTGCAGACTTGGATTCGTAGTTAGAGCTGCTTTACTGTGTATTTATATATCCGCTACTTATATCCAGTAGTGCCTCTCATAAGCTTATTGCTTATTTGGTCTCCAATAAATCACCATTTGGTCAAGATTTAATTTTATTCATTGCTAAGAGATGTCTCAAACCCGCAACCTTCTGATAAATCTGAAAGGAGTAGAAGATATTTCTATCTGCTAAACTTTGTCTTCATGAAATTTTCAGGATATTGTATGAGGAAATCGATTATATAAATGAAGGGAAGAATGCTGATAGATTTCGCCGGGACTTTCGGAACATAAAGTGGGTCCGAGTGCCTGTATGTTTCCTTCCTCATTCCAACCCAAACAATTTATAATTTGCTTCCTTTTATCTTTTCTTTTATGTTGTTTTTTAACATTATCAGTTAATCAGTTGGCGTTTTACTACTACTAAAAGAAATATATTTCTTTCACTGGCTGTTATGATAAATCATAAGTACCTTATTTCCTAACTTAATTTCATTATTTTCCTTTTCCAATTTAGCTGGTATACTGGGACTATACAGCAACTAAGGTTTTGACTCTGGAATACGTTCCAGGTTCCTCTCGGTGCTTTGTCCTCCTTTTTGTTCAATAAATACTTTCATTTGATTTATCCTGAATAAGGTTCCATTACCTTAATGAACAGGGATAAAGATCAACCAGTTGGA
The DNA here is from genome assembly GCF_029784015.1 of Lycium ferocissimum. Lineage (NCBI taxonomy): Eukaryota > Viridiplantae > Streptophyta > Magnoliopsida > Solanales > Solanaceae > Lycium > Lycium ferocissimum. The sequence continues at coordinate 49,282,430 of NC_081352.1, forward strand.
TCAGATAGATTCACGGGGTTATAGCCGATCCCGGATTGCATCTCGTTCCATAGAAGCCTATTTAATTCAGGTAAATTGGTTATTGCACTCATTCTTAAATCTTCTGGATAGATGCTAATCAGCTGGGTTAGATGCTATTCCTTTGTGTCTGATACTCTTTTCCTGACATTACCTTGTGCAGATACTGAAGACTGGTTTTTTCCATGCTGATCCACATCCGGGGAATCTTGCAATTGATGTTGACGAAGCTCTAATCTATTATGACTTTGGTATGATGGGAGACATCAAGAGTTTCACAAGGGAGAGATTACTGGGACTTTTTTATGCTGTCTACGAAAAGGACGCAAAAAAGGTCAGTCTAGGTTTTCTTTTTGTGTAATTTATAGAAGTACAATTGGGAACCAAATGCATTGGGCCACTCCTATGCCCCGTAGTCTTAGTACAAGCTGATGAAAATATACCTGCTATCGTTATGGTCCCGACACGCTCTATGTTTTCTTCATATTTATAGAAATTCTTTGTTTTTTTGAGTGTGTTGTTTTCCTACTATCCATCAAGAGGTATGCTTAGGTGCTTCATTCTTTCGGGTTTAACGTAGCCATTAGCAACAACAACGAACAACAACATACCCAGTATAATCCCACTAGGCTGGGTCTGGGGAACATAGCCTAAGCATGGTAGAAATGTTATTATATGATCAACTAAACATTCGAGATCAAATAAATAATTTTGCGTGGTTGCGTCGTCTTTACACTGTTTGCTTCTGTCCTCAATTAGAAAAAAGTTTTCTTTCCATTTTAACAATAGACAATATAGTAACTCTCTGAAATAATTTATCAAAAAGATACTCTGAAATATGTTTAGTTAAAGGAATCAGTTGAACATAAAGATAAGCAGCATCCTGGAATGATGTAACAGTAAAGCACTATTTTCATAAACATGAGCAATTTCCATCCTGGGAGAGCCTGCTACATGAACTAGTTTAATTCTAAAGTTCTTACAACACTAGAGAGAATCATAAAGTTGTTGTATTTAGGGTAAGTTGGACAGTGAAGGATGATTTAGAAGTGACTAGATACATTTTTCAAAGAAAAGAAACTACTCAAAATTTCATTCAGTTAGTCTAGTTAGTTACTTTCAGTTTGGACTCTCCTAGCGAACGAATCTTGTAAGACAATCAGCCTTTTGCTTCATGCTCCACATGCGTTTACCACCTGTCACCTGCCTCAGTAACTTTTGAATGACATTTGCTTGTTTCCTTGCTTTAGCAAATTGCATTCAAAGATTTTAGTGTAGGGAGAGCTAATTCTTTATGTATATTAATTAGACAAATACTATGTTTGTTCAGGTTATGCAAGGGCTTATTGATCTGGGAGCACTTCAGCCTACAGGAGACATGTCAGCTGTATGTATACCCTGGCCCCCAACCCCTGCAAAGAAAAAGGGAAAAATCACGAATGAATTTAAGGGCTTATCTAAGACTAGCTATCTATTGACACTTCTTAAAATTTTTGTTCTTCTTAGGTGAGGAGATCTGTTCAGTTTTTCTTGGATAACTTGTTGAATCAAAGACCGGATCAGCAGCAGACTTTGGCTGCAATTGGTGAGGTATGCAGAATTTGCAATTTTTCTCTTAAAATAGCTAAGTTTATTAGTAATTTTGGCATCTTTTAGGATATTGAAGAGAATAATATATGGTGGACTATATTTGATTCAAATATTTGTCTGAGCCACTCGTTTAAGAGGTGTTTATGATGATTGGCCGCTATGTTGCTCGGACTCGGTGTCGGGTGTCGGATACGGGTACGGATCTAGAGGTTCGATTCAGCATAATCTAAATTTTAAGATTCGGGGGTACGGATCCAGGTGCGGATACGGGTGCGGTGATTCGGCTAAAATAATTCAAAATTATAAGAAATATAACTAAATCTATGCCTATAAATAAAAAACAAAAATAATTTTTTATAGTTATGTTTCATTTATAATTAAATATTAATTTTTAATTAGCTTGAAACTCTTCTAGATACAACAAGTGTCCACTCTTCAAGAGCTCTCCGTTTCTTTCAATTTGGCCTCAAATTTTTTCTCAGATTGGTCCATGGATTCGGTCAAAGTATCCAATGTCGTTTGACCAGATCCGACATGAATCCGGTGTCGGTGTCATGTCGTGTCGGACACGGGTGCGGCAGCAAAAGTGAAGGGTCCGAGCAACATAGATTGGCCGTAGTGTCTCATGGCATCCCTGTTCACTTGAACTCACTTTGTCAAAATCCTAAATTGTCTTTTGGGAAGTCTATTAGACTGATATGTTCCATTATTTTTGTTAAAAGTGTAGGGATTTTCTTTCCAATATCTTTTTTACTCACTACTATGGAACTAAAAGTAATCTTCATGGCTGAAGAAATTCTTAATGTGCCCCATGCATACTTGCTTGCATTTTTCTTCGTCCACCCTTAATAGTTAGTATAACAGTGTATTACATATAAAGAGCTTGAGAGGTTGTTAATAACTATCAAGGATTAGAGAACTTAAAGAGGTGGCTAATAAAATGGAATCTAGTTTACCAACTGTTAGCAGCAAACAAACTAAACAAAGCAACGAATAAGCAAAAGAGTTGGTTGTTCTCTGTAATTTGTTGGATTTTAATAATGTTATGACTATTCCAGTTAGTAGAGGAAGTGTCGTAGTCTGCTAAATTAGCTTCTCACTGGTGTGTCGAAACCACGTTCACTATACTTTTCAGCTGACTTGCAAAAACTTGTACTCAAACAATTAACCGCTGTAGCTACAATACTGAAATTTTAAGAATAAAGTGTTAGTTTCACTTCAAACTATCTTTGCATGTTTCACAATGTAACAAGAGGACGATAATGCAGGATTTGTTTGCTATAGCAACTGATCAACCATTCCGTTTCCCTTCAACCTTTACATTTGTGATCAGGGCATTTTCCACGCTAGAAGGTGCTCTCTCTCTCTCTCTCTCTCTCTCATTCTGAAAAGCAAGGAAACTTACATTAGTTAAATATACATGTCAAGATCCTTGACTTTTTACAGTCTAGTTATGATGTTATATCTTCTTACAGGTCACTGAACTGAATGTTTCCATCTCTTGTTGAAATCTTGCAGGGATCGGCTATATATTGGATCCCGCTTTCTCCTTTCCGAAGATTGCAGCACCATATGCACAGGTTTATAGATTGTCAAACACCTAACCTCGTCTAACAATTAAATCTTAGCCCCTTTATGGTCTAAAGTTGCTCGATCTATCCTGCAGGAGCTCTTGGACTTGAAACAGCAACGACCCAGTGGTCCACAACTTGTTCAGGAAATAAGGAAACAGGCTGCTGATGTACCCTATCAAACACTTGCTTAAAAATTTCTTGTTTTAAGTTCCGATCAAATAAAGCATGAGTGATACATAGCCCATCTTATGTGAAATACTTTCAGGTGCGGTCATCCACTATTTCCATGCCTTCAAGAGTTCAGCAGATAGAAGAGATCGTTAAACAGCTTGAATCTGGTGATCTGAAACTCAGAGTTCGGGTCCTTGAGGTAATTAGTTCACTGGAAATCAGTGTGACTTGCATAAATTATTCTATTTGGTTAACGAGCTTATAGTCTTAGACTATGATCTACATTATGATCTACATTAATTGAACTACTCTGGCAATCAGTCTCATGCAAATCGTTTCACTTTCTAATGCTTCTTGATATTGTGATCTTTTAAAGTCTGAGAGAGCAGCTCGGAAAGCTACAATTCTTCAAATGGCGACCATGTACACAGTTATAGGGGGTACCCTCCTAAACCTTGGTGTAACTTTTACCAGTCAAGGCAGTCAAATTTTCGCAAATGGTTCTTTTATTGGTGCAGGTGACCTTTTAAGGACTATCTTCAGGTTTAATGAATTTGAATTGCACTTGTGTTTTGCTACCAAATATTGACCTTATCTTTGTGCATGCAGGTGTTTTCCTGACTCTCTTGGTTAGGTCCATGCAAAGAGTGAACAAACTTGATAAATTTGAGAAAATGATTTAAGTCATTATACATTTCCTCCTTTTTCCCCCCTCTTGGCTTCATTTTTCCTTTTTTATTTTTATTGTTTTTGTGGGGGAGAGAGGGAGGGGGCAGGGAACCAAAATGTGACTTCTGGCCATATTTAGGAACCATTTTTATTATGTGGTGCAAGCATACGTACCAAAATTCAATTGGGAGGGGGATAAAAATGTTCCTCATATCTGTAACCATGTCCATATATATTTGTGTATAGCAATAAAATTTATGCTTCAAATTAAGGAATGCACGTATATCGCTAATCTCTCTCTCCTGTATTACTCAATAATCCCAATGTATGTGTTACTTTTTAATTCTTTTTGAATTAGTGTAGGTTGCGTAGGGGGTGTGTGAAAATTATCTTGATCAAACAGCTATAAGCTTTTAAGGATGCCCTGCCAATATGGATAATCAGCAAGTTGAATCACTTTGCACTAATGCACAGATATTGCAATAAAAACTTGCTACGGTTAGATACTAAATGACCTTTTGCAACACCAGCAGATGTTTGAAGGCTGAACAAATGGAGTCGTTTTGATTCCCATTATCTCAGGATTTATACTTTATAATTCTAAATAAGGACTGAAAAACATATATAAGAAAATGTTCTTTTTTAATGTCATTTTGGCATCAGACACTGTATTACATTTATTCTCAGAATTTCATTCTTGAACTGTAGGGACCCGGATAGCCATGATAAAGTAGGATCTATTATTACCCGTTCAAGTAGGATCAATTCGCAGGAATGCCCTTATTTTGGGGTGGTCTTTAATTTTTGTCTCTCAAATTGGTGGTCTTTAATTTTTACCCTTCGTCAAATACCATGAGATTTGGGGTTCGAATTTCGGTCAGTCAAAAAAAAAAAAAATCGCACGGCAGAGTTCTATAGCAAACTTAGGCCTATTCGGGCTAAAGTTAGGTTTGCAGGCAGAATTTTACCCGCTTCAGGCAAAGTTTCAAACTCTACCTTAGAGTTTTGGGTTGCGTTCAAAATTTTGCCTTAAGGCATAGTTTTGAAGGAAAAATTCTGCATCTGCCTTGCGAATTCAAGTTCTACCTGGCGAAATTTTTTTAAATTTTTGATTGAGCGGAGGTTTAAATCCGAAACTTAGAAATTTTACGCGAAGGACAAAAATTAAAGACCAATAATTTGAGGGACAAAAATTAAAGACCAGTGCATTTGAAGGGCACTCCGCACAAATAAATGATTCGTTATTAGCCCTTCTTAAATGAATATATTTCTATTGCAAAGTAGAATTAGTAAAGAAAGAAAGAATTATTTTCAATTCATTTCCCAATGAGTAAGAATGTTAGATGACTTATAGTAATAATTAGGGATGTAATAATATCATCATATTATTTATTATTTTTTAAAGGTGCCTCAAGTTAAACATGAACAAATAAATATGAACGAATGGAGTGATATAATACTCCTTCCGTTTACTTTTATTTATTCACTTTTGATTTTGCACATCCCTTAAGAAATAATAAATAAAGTGCATAATTTATCAATCTACCCATATTAATTGATGCATATTTTTATTGAATTTG
>NC_081352.1:49288131-49316198 GCF_029784015.1 Lycium ferocissimum
CAACCCCCAAATTCATCAACTCTAAACCTTAACTCACCATAACTAACTATAGTCGGCGTTTATACGTAAAGCTTAATAAACCAAATACCTACAAAAGCCCTTCTTAAAAGAAGTGTAGGTTTACAACATCTGGGACCGAGAAGGAAAGACTAAACAACCTAGACTCCCAGGAACATCTTCAGTCTTGGGAGCTAGTCCTTGGATTTGTTTACTCTTGATCTTGAAAGCTCAGAGAAAACAGTGACGGTTGCTCTTTTCAACAATGAGAATAATATAATTTTGAAGTGTTAGGTCAAATAAATGCCAACGCTGTTTATATAGAGGAACCAAGGAGATACGTGAGGATCGTGAAAGGGCATGTGATATAGATAGAGACGTTGCAATGATACTTGTCTTTAGATACGCAACTATCGTTCCGTTGTGGCTCTGCAAATCGAACGATTACCTGACTTTACAGTTGTCACGTTCGTATAATGCCCAGGGGACCTGATCAAAGACCTGGTCCTTGGTGTATATGTCGATCATCAAAACTATGAAATGTCATAACTCATCAGACTTGTAAATTGACCGACAATTGCGTCTTCAAATGATTAAATCCTTATTAGTCGTGCGCTGAACATAAGGGGGTTCTTACTTGTCCATAATTTCCTTGATGATGTTCGTTCATTTTCAGTACCGCTACTGGGTATTTGGTTCGATTTATAAATGAAGCTCGCAGGAGTCTGGCTAAAAAGAACTCCCCTTGGTCAATGAAAGTGAAGAATGAAAGCGAGTCTTAAATGATCTGTCAAGTTGTAGATCTTGCTTAACACTTCTTTTTTTTGGCTTGATTTGTCACTTAGATATATGAAGCCATCATATAGAAGGTTGCTTTGTACATAATTTTATCTATCTGTTATAAGTAGTACTAATTAGCTCCAGGCTGAGAATCAAAACTGCATTTCTTGAAGATGACAAGTACTTCCTGAATGTTGAGCTCTATCTGATATCTTTTGATAGTTCGTTTAACCTCCTTGATGATACTTCTTTTGATATATCTTTGTTTCCTCAAGCAGAAATGGTGATTCGTCCAGCAGTTAGACCAGACATAGTGACGAAGTATCTCAAACCTTATGTGTTGAGGATAACCCCCAACCTTAAACTATTGCTTGTCCTCAAGCAATTCAAATCATACAATTTCCTTCAAAGGACTCCATTCAAAAGTGCACCAACATCATACCAAGTCAAAAATATCCACTTTAAGCACCAAAACATGACTTTGATTGGTACAAATAATTAGGCTACAAGCATGTGAAACTTCAACCAAATAATTCTCCTTTCAAAATACAACTTCAAGAATGCAATGGAGTTTCAAAACAATCAAGCCACAACACTCAAGCCTCGATAAGCATTTCAAAACACTAGCTTACTAGGCATGCTCATTTGACTCAATTTGAAATTTTTCAACATCACCAATCTATCGCAATCCGTATGCCCTCACAAGAAAGAAAGTCCCAAAATCACTATATTCACAACAACAATACAAAGTGGACATAAACACAAATCACTCACACTCAACAAAGAAATTCTAAGCTAACAAATATCACACCATAATCTTGCCACTTTATTTTCAATCATCACTAACTCAAGAACAACATCATATAGGGACTTTAAGCTTGTAATGTGGGCTTAGGGAAGGGTAGGATAAGTAGTTGGGATACAAGTTACTACGCCCTCCTTGAACACTACACAATACCTTTCTTTTGTCCACTTTCCTCTTCATTTCAAAACATCACTCCTTCCTTTGCATACTAGTTTCCCCAATTATTCCAACTTCTTTTTGTGCAACCATTTTCTTGATTTCTAATGTTTTTGTTCTTTTCCAATTCTTTTTTTTTTTTGCACAAAAAGTTTGCAACCTTTTTGTATTTTTCAAATTTTCTTCATTTCTTTTGACTTCTCCACAACACCACCCTTCACCGCTTCTCAAGCGATACTAACACCCCCAACTTAGGCTTTTGGCCTCAGATTCACAATTTCATGTTCAAGGAGGGAAAGGTTCAAAAGGGAGACTTTTCATAAAAAGGGTAAAGACTTGTAATGTGGCAATCAAAGAAAAGGTCATAGGCTCAAATGGGGTTACTAATGATATTATTTATGCAATGGTAGGATAGAAAACTAAAGAGGCTTTTCAATAATCAAAGATAGCCCAAGTTCATCTCTCCAACCAACATAATCAAAATTAGCATTGAAAGACTACCGAGCAAGTTCTAGATGATAAAAGTAAACACAAGAATTATTCAACAAACACTCACCACACGTGGCATATGAACTAGTCAAGATGGATCAATTTTACTTCCTAAAGCAAGAACAAATAGAGCAATATCTCATCATCCTAAGTAAAACTCACCTAGTAGGTAAAGAGTCACAAAATGAGACAAAAAGTTGTCACAAAGATCATTCCTTCTATGCATCTTGCTTCTCTTTTCACTTAAAATTCCACTTGGAGGGGTATGCTCAATTAAACGCTTCACATGCAAGAGATTAACTCTATTAGTACCAAATAAGCCAAGAGTTTCCACAATTTTTCCTCAAAGGATCACCTACACCTAAACTACAAGACTAATTAAAGAAGCTAAGAAAGAAAATAAAATAATGAAAGTGACTAATCGTAACATACCAACGGAAATTTTGATTTGGCCGTATTCCATTTGCGGCAACATCTATCACAGTTTACACCAAAGCAGTCATAAAACAAGCCGACCAAGGACACACAATATCTATGCATAAGATAAAAACCAAGGTCACAAAACAAGTATAAACAAAATCTAATGTGCTTTTTGTCACCCCAACTAAAAACATTGCGGTGTCCTCACCGCAACGATGATAATCTGGCCCCGAAAAAACTGGTTGGCGAAACAGGTTTTGCAGCAAGCTGAAACGATTTTAACAAGCTTGGATGGTTTTGTAAAACTGTCCAGTTAATAATTCTGCAATTTTCAGTAGCTACTGGTTTGGGGCTGTCCGGAAATTTGAACCTGCTCAAATCAACTCCAAAAATTCTGAAACTTTGCAGATTAGTCAAAACCATAAACTAAACTATTCTAAAAAATAAAATTTTGAAAATGACTTAAAATTTTGAAAACGATGGGTTGCCTCCCACCAAGCGCTTAAGTTAACGTCACGGCATGACGGTTGTTAACTTTACCACTTTTCCTTCCATTTGGAAGATATGAATTGGGCACCTAACTTGGACTCAAGTTTGTGACCATGAGCGGCGGGGGGTGGTAAGTAGATGAACAAGCCAAACGTCAATTTCCTCATTTTACACTTATTGGCTTTCAAATGAGGAATGTCATTTTGCCTTCTTGATCTTTCAAATTGCAAAATGTAAGGCACGTGTCTTCTTCTTCAATTATCGTCAATAAGGATGTATATGGCTCAATTCCCATATCACCATACAAATCCAATGTTGAAAAATGCTTGGAGTGAGACTTCAACCTCCCAATTAGCAAATTTTTTCGGATTTTGACATTCTCATTTTTCCCCCGAACTAGAGTCAATTTCAACAATATTTCCCGTGACAACGGTTGACTCTAATTCCTTTTCTTTTTCTTTGGCATCTCCAATTAGCATAAAGTCGGTTGGAAGACGTTCAATTCTTGATTCCTTCTTTTCAAAGTTGGCCTCCAACATGGGCATTATCTCTCGTATTGAGCATTTGAGAATTCTTCTTGATTTTGTTCAAATGCCCATGGATGATTTTTGTCTTCAATCATCAAGCCATTTTGGATACTAGTTTCCACTCATAGGCTTTTTGATTTTCATTTCCTTCATCAAACAGGCACTCCGTCGCATGAGCTTGAACTCTCCATTTTGATCATTCTCAACTTCTTCCACTTCCATTCCCCTATCATTGTCACAACAAAAAGTAGAATCGTCATAGTGGGGGTTCGGGGAAGGGAAGGACACAAAAGCACAATTAGCCCAATGGCCATGTTGACCGCCACATCTATCACATATGCTCCACTCATGGGTTTGAGATTGTGTGCACAATCCTCCCCCGAGAGACTTTAAACAAGTTTGCCAAGAGTGGGGTCCTCCACAATAAGGACAAGGCTCATCAAAGTATGAACAACTACCATCCGACCCATTTTCATAGAATGATGCCAAAAAAAATTTCAAATAAAAATAAAATAAAGCAAAGAAAATAACTACACAAATATTCACAAGTTTGGACCAAAGCAAGCAAGCTTAAATCCCAAACTAGCTTAAATACGCCAAATTGTTCCCTGGCAACGGCGCCATTTTTTATAACGTCCAAATCCACTCCTCAAAGAGAAAGTGTTACACGGTCGTCGCAATATAATTTACCCAACTATGAGTCGAGGTCGATCCCACAGGGAACAATATACTAGGCGATTTAAACAAGTAAGGAATTATCGCTTCCTAAGCTAAGCCAAACACTTGATAATATATTGGTTTTTGATTTAAAATCTAACAAAGCTAAAACTAATCTAGAAAGCAAGTAAAATGATCAATGGCCACAAGAATGGATACAAAGGAAACTACGCTCAAGTAACGATCCAATGTATTTCATGATTTACAAATAATGGTGAGTTTATATTACTTAGCCTCGGATAATGACTCTAAATTAGCTTCTTCCGAAGACTAACTAGACTACCTAATTGAATATCTCTAAAGCAATTAGGAGCATTAAGAACACCCGAATATGGTTACAAGTGGTGTCGCCTATCCCTAGGTCGATTTCCATTAGATGAGGGTTAACGCCCTAAATTCTTGTTAATTATTCTTTTCCAATCTCGAGTTTGCCTCTTCCAAGTTTAAACCGAAATAAATGAGCGAGTTCTAGGGTTAGCAATTCCGTTAAGAAACATTAAAGAACAAGAATAATTAAAACAACATTAACTCACTTCTATTAATTATAAAATCATTCAACACATAAGCAAAACAAGAGATTCAATCCAAACTTAAACAATATGTACTTCCATAAACAAGGTTCAAGTATTGAAATGAAATATTACACACATAAATATTCAATAAATAGCATGAGATGAAGAAATGGGTAAAGAATTTCTCATTGGGTGCCTCCAAATCTTCTCTTCCAAAGTGTGAGGATGAAACCCTAGCTCTCCAAGACTTGTGTTGAAATGCCAAAAATGAAAAATAATGTCTTCAAGGTTGCTTTTGTAGTCCCAAAATTCCCCACTCAAAATTAGACCAAAACAGCCCCTGATTTTCATTTTTTGCAAATCTAGCCCGCTTTTGCAAAACTGTCCAGTTTTGACAGTTTTGCAAAACTGTCCAATTTGACCTCTTTTTGACTTTATTTGGACTTGGTTTCTTCCGATCACTTCTAAATCACATAAAATCTGTAAAATAGAAGTAAACGATATTAAATGCACTATTTTCTCAATCAAACATAGCAAAAATATAAGATTAAAGAAGAGATAAGTTGATAAAATACCAACTTATCAAGAATGCACTTCACAAACAATTATGTAAATGCTCAAGTAATTCATGCGCCAACAACAACAGTGGCCGCTTCTGCAAGCACACAAGATAAAGGCTTAAGGCTTGCCATGGTAGAAACAAAAGAAAATACTAGAGATATTCTTGTTACTTCAAAAATAGGAAAGTTGTTGGGAGGAAGCGATTTGCGGAGGGCTAAAGGAGTTCTGCCATATCTGTTTTCTTTAAGAGAGAACAAAGATACCATGGAAAGGTCAAAGCGATTATTGATTGATGAGAGAAACAGACATAGAATTGGTTTGATCGGACTACTTACTCGTTTCATCGCCTGCTGGATTTCCTCTCCCAGGGAAAGGATTTATATGTTCTATTTGCCCTTGCATTTCCATTTTCGTCAGTTAGAGCTGGAGTCTTACAAAATGGAGCAGTATGTGATTTTCAATGTATAATATGTCACGTCTGGCATTCCCTGTGTTTTGAAGCTTCGATTCCAAGAACACGGTTCATAGCTCCTGGCCCCCGCACGCCAGATGATACATCGGGTTAGTTTAATTTAGGATGTAAGAGAGATGCTTCTCAACATTTCGGGTTGAATACAACTTGAAATTGCATTAAACAGTTAGAGATGATACTTGTTATATCCCGTATTTTGCACGTTGGAATATTTTAAGTTGGTTGCCGCAAGTTATGGACAAGGCTTGTAATTTCCGATTTTGTTGATTTTGTTTTAATGCACAAGTTGCATATTCATCTTTTTATTGGTATGGAGTATTAAGGGCAAAATTGGAATAAGAAAAAGTTTGGGGGTTAAAAGTGAATTATGGAAAGTTAAGCATTTCATGAAAATTAAGGGCTAGAAGTGAAATTTTGAAAACTAATTATTTCATGAAAATGGCCATATGTGGCCATGTGTGGGTGTGGGGCCCTCTCCCCCTCTTTGTTGGCCAAATTTAATTAGTGCAAATTATGAGGGGGCCATGTGTGCATATTATATTTGTTGGGGCTAGATATATATATATATATATATATATATATATATATATATATATATATATATATATATATATATCATGGATGACTAACTAAGGCAAGTATTCATCATTTCTTCCACTCTAGAAATTTCAAGAAGCATGAAGAAAAAAAAAAGAGGAGCAAACGGCCATGGAGAGAAAAAAATGGAAGACCAAAATTCTTCTTCAAAAATTATTTTCTTCATGTGTTTCAACCCCTTAGAAGGTGTAAAATAACATGGAGGGATTGTTGGAGCAAGCAAACCAATTATTTTTGCAAACCACGAGCTCTAGCCGAGTGAAGAACCAAGTGAAGGTAAGGTTTGATCTTCTTTATGTGTTTTATGGATGATTTGTACATGTTGTGAAATGAAGAAGTGAATGAAGTTCATGAAAGTATGGTGTGTGAAGTGTGGCCGTGTATGTGTTGGTTGATGTAGGCATGATGAATAAATTTCATTTAGTGTTTAGTTGATGTTATTATGGATGGCTTGTGTATGTTTTGGTATGTAGAAATGAATGAAAATCATGAAATTGATGCATGATGGTGTTGGCCGAATAGGGGCTGTTTTTGGTAAGTTATGGCGAATTGATTTTACTTAGTATTTTGGTTGTTGTTGTCATGGATTATGTGATGAGAATGAAGGTATTGAATGATTCAAGTTGAAGATGTAATTGTTGTGTTGTGGCCGTGTATAGGTGGTGTGGTGTAGGAGTGAAGAACTAATTTTATTTAGTATGTTTGGGATGTTGTGTTGTGGATTCTATGATGCAAATGAAAGTTTAATGGTTCAAATTGAAATTTCAATCATGTTTGGTTTGTTTTGAAAGCTAATGCGAATTAGATGTAATTTCTTGTATTTATGATAATAATGTTGTTAAAGTGTGGTTTGTTGGTGTAGTTGTGAATTTTGAAGAAAGAAATGTGTTGTTGTGGTTTCTATGGAAGTTGGAAGGTTTCGGGTTCCATGGTGCATTGTTTGGATTGTTTGAATGTTGTATGGATTGTTTGAAGCGTTCTTGAAACTTGTTTGAGTGGTCTCGGATTAGTATTTGAATATGCGAGCATTGATGTTGTTTTGAATGTAGAAAGTTGAATTGAACAAAAATGGAATGTTGGCGAATTATGTAGGAAAGAGTTACTAATGTTAGAATGCGTTTTGAATTACTTATTGATGTTGTTGGAATGGTTGTTGGTATTGTTGTTGATGATATTGGCCGAGTTGAATTCTCGGGGTTGTTGAGTTTATAGGGGAAGTGCTGCCCAAATTTCTGTAAATAAAGTGCGAGCTTAAAATGGGATTCCGAGGTGCCTATGACTAATGTTTGGTGTCTAATGACGTGTTGTAGATTTTGAGAAGCCGAGACTTGAGTTTGGATTAGCTTAGGAAGCAATCAAGGTATGTAAAGCTTACCTTTCCTTCTTTTGGCATGTCTTAGATATGGCTAAGTTATGATATGTTATGAGTTTCGGGGGTAATTCTACTCTTAAAGTCCGAGCATGTTTACGATGCTTATTTGTTTCTTGAGGTTGACATCCTTAGATGGTCTAGCTATGGTTTATATGTCTTTGTATGATTGGTTTTCAAATGTTGCATAAAAAAAAAAAGTTTTGTTTTCAAAAGAGTTTTGTAACTACGAACGTCCGTAACTTTCACAGACAGAACCGGATGGCTTTGATATGCTCGTAAATGATTCTATGACGTATAATGATTATGATTTTCATGGGCGGGCCCGACTTGAGTCGACACCTCTCCGTGGGCCCCGCGACTTTCCTTATGTACTTCTGACGATTTTTTGAAAGGATATGATATGACTATTATTCCGATTTCAAGTACGATCAGTTTACTTATCTTTGAGTTTGTAATAATGATTCGATAACATATGATGACTATGATTTTCGTAGGCGGGCCCGGATTGGGTTGGCGCTCGTCCGTGGGTCCCGCGACCTTCTTTTGTATAATTCGGATGGCTTTTGAAAGAATTCAATATGACTACCTTTCCGACCCCCGAGTGTGACTATATATTTGTCTGTTGAGTCTGAAATAATGATTCGTATACTTATGATTCCGATACGTAACTATGGTTTCTGAAGTTCGGTTTGATATGTTCCCGAGTGATATTCGGAAGAAAGCCTGATTTGACTACTGCTTTGGCTTATAAATAACTGTCCGTTTTGATTACTCTATTGAGTCTTTGTGAATGTTTGGCATTGCATATGATTTCCTACGATTCTGCTCGTGCATTCTGTTATTACCTCTTTCGTAGGAGTCCGGGCCGGTATGTTATCGTGCGCGCTATTCCGAAGTATGATGTGATTCGAAGTATGATGTGATTTCAAAGTATGATGTGATATGATATATGATGTGTGACGGAGATACGGAGATATGAATGTGAAGTATGATGTGTTGTGGCGCCCGGATGTGTATATGGCGACCACGTTCCGTCCGCCGGGTCCCATTACGGACCGTATGTGATATGATATGATATGTGATGATCGATGATACGATATGATATGTGATATGATATGTGATAACATGACGATATGATTTGATTTACCGAGTCCCTCACTAGAGGGCTGGGTACGGTATGTTTATGATTATTATGTTATATATGGATCGGGCCGTACGTTCCTAAACATTATCGTATTATTTATGGATCGGGCCGTACGTTCCTCGGCATTCGGTTAATGTCAGCTCATATGATATGTTTGATTTTCCGTATATACGAGACAGAAATGTTTTTCAAAAGAAAGCGAAGCATTTTGGCATTCTGATTATCCTATTTGTCTTCTGAACCCCTTATGTATGATTTGTATGTCACATGTAAGTACTTTGGTATTCGGGTTATTATGCTCACTGTCTGTACCCCTTGCTTCGATTATGACTTCGTTTTCTGTACTTCCTGCTTTGTATACTCAGTACATATTCCGTACTGACCCCCTTTCTTCGGGGGCTGCGTTTCATGCCGCGCAGGTACATACAGATGAGTAGAAGATGTTCCAGCTGGATTGGCGAGCTCCATTTTCTCTCGGAGTCTTTGCCGAGTTGGAATGTTAAAGTTGTGATCGGAGTTATGTTAGAGACTTTGCGAGATGTCGAGTGTGTGATATGTCAGTTTTGTAAGCGGCTAGGCGAGCCGATATGTTGTTATGCATTATTTTGCGGATTTGTTTTGTAATCGGCTATGTAAGCCGATATATCAGTATGCATTACGTTACAGATTCGTTATGACTACGGATTTTATTTGATTTGAAAAAGATGAAAGGCATGTTTGTTTTCAAAGAAAAAAAAATTTCCTTGCGTACTTATGTCATGTTTTGCGGGCCCAGTATGATTATGTGTATAACAAAAGTCAGCGGGTTCGCTCGGCCCTAGGTAAGGGTCGGGTGCCCATCATGCCCTATCGAAAATTAGGGTGTGACAATACTTCTATTATTGTCTAATATACTTTATAGGCTTTCAACCAAGTATTTATATGTTACGATAGATGTTTTATTTCCCCAATTGCGAGAGTGATAGTTGTCTTTACTGGAGTTTTGATGGAATCAAGTAAAATGTCTCAGTTATAAAAAAAAATGTGTTTGTGCATGGAGGAGAATGTGCCTACACAAAAATAAAGAAAATCTAAGTGCAGCACTGATTTTAGGTACAGAGATGCAGCAATAGCTTATTAGAAGGTAAAAGATCTGAACCAAGCAACATCAACAAGATGAAAACGAATGGAATGAAAAAGTTAAGTCTTTAGTTCAATAAACTTGCTTTATCATAAAGGAGGACAACAATTTGTAGATTCAGGATTCTGGCTTATTAGAAAAAACTGCTAGAAATAACCTTAATTTACCTAGAAACGTCTTGCCAAGCTAATTCAAGAATCCTAAAGAAAAATACAAGTTCTTCAATGAAAAATCTTATGAGCTACAATAACAGCACATCATCATATCAGCAAGGCTTACATTACACCCTAATGTTTAGATGATAAACAGTAATCTAATAGAAGTACTAAAGATTGTCACACAACTTGCATTTCAATTCAAAAGACTTGCTAAAAACGGTGATTGAGAACCAAACCAAACCTAACCAAGAATACATTCGTTAAAAATGACAGAAAGTGGAAACTGTGACAAAATAATATAAATATATTTGCACAGCGAATAGAGAACCATTGAATTACTTCTTGCTCAACTCAAATTACAACAAAAACCATAAATTTGAACTCTTCTCTTCCTCCGACTTCAATAAATATAAAAGAGAGTAAAGCTCAAGAACTTAAGAAAATCGACATCTGAGACAAACATAATCAGAAATAGAAAGTGCAAGCATAAGTATTCTGAGAAATTACTCCCTTTCTTTCAAATCAGCCACTTTTCTTTATTTTTCTCATCATCCTAGTTATTATAAAAAGCTCCCACTATTGTTGCAAGAATAAAGAACATCCAAGAAGGATTATCTTCTTTTTTTTTCTCTTTTTTTTTTTTTGTGTGTGTGTGTGTTTAGACCTTTTTACACTTTTTGTTATTGCAACAGTTACTTACTTGGAATCCTTTTGTCTCCAAAATGGTTAAGAAGTACAGCACACAAATTTGGACAAAAATGAGTAGAAGATCCAATGATATCAATGAAAATAAAGAATTCCTAAACCTAGCAGATACTAATTGATAAAGAATCAATTTGGAGAAAACCCCAAATCAATACTTAATCGTGGAATTTAAAAATAACTAGAAATTGGGATGAGAAAAAAGGGATAGAAGCTAGAACCTAATGATAATGAATCTATGGACAAACCTAGATATATCAAACCTAGACTCTTCCAATTGGATTCAATCAAGAGAACCTGAACTATTTGAATTCAAGGCAAGAGAAATTCAATTGAATCCACAAATGAACAACTCTTCATGAAATCAATGGAAATGAGGTTCAAAACCAACAATGGAATCCACCATTATCTATCACTAACTAAAGCTAATCCTAGCTAAACAATCTATCACTCAACAAGAGTATTCATCTCATCATAATGCATAAGCTAAGTAATGAAATAAACTAAGGCTAGTATTTATACTATTAGGCTAAAGAAGACTAGACTAACTACTACAAAAATATCCTTAATGAAGTAAGGGTCTTCTTTGGTAGTCTTCTTTTGGGATAATGACTTGAATTGCGAAAATAGCCCAACATGGGATCTTGAATTTTGCCATTTATGCCATTTAGGATCATATCATCCTCCCCTTCATGGGATTTGTAGCCCAAATCACATCCCTAGCCTTGAATTTGGGATCTTCGCCATGATTTGCATCTTATAGCCACAATTTGCACTTTTAGCCCTTTGCACTTTTAGCCACTTGGTGTAGAAGCCTTCACAATCTCTTCCTATGCTATCATCCAAACGTCCCACGTCCTTCTAAGCATCCTTTTGCCATTTTTGACATTTAGGATCATATCATCCTCCCCTTCTTCATAAGGATTCGTCCTCGAATCCGAACCTAGCAAAATCTAAGGGAGGGTTAGCACAAAATGAAATAATCATAATCTCACCCCAAGGAGGGACAAACTTGTGGTGGTGCAACCACACATCAACCACTACCAAAAACAAAAGTTCCATATATGAGGCATCAAGAAGTTGATTCCTCCAGGGTAGTGTCAAGACTAAATCACACAAGGTATCATCGGGATCAAAAGGGAAGAGTATACACATATCTCGGTTAAGAACCCATAAAGACCCCTTTGAACATAAGATGTACACCTATCACACATAAGAGCATTATCATATGCAAATAAGTAATAAAGAAATGTGTCACGCAAAACAACTTCTTCACCTATGTCATCCTCCAATGTAGCCTTACTAGGTTCAAGAACAATATCATGCATTGGGCTAACAAAATTTTGAACATGCAAGGAAGAATTAGCAATTTGTATGCAAGCATCACCTTCTTTTTCAACACTTCCCTTCCCCATAAGTGTATTACAATTCTTCAAGGAAATATTTTCATCATAGGAAAGAGTGTTATCATTCCATAGTGGGTTACTAAACACCTTGTAGTCTCCAAAGGTGACTACTTTGTCAACATTACCATATATCCCACTAGGCACATCATCTCCAATAGTCATGTCAACATCAAATAAGACATTATCTTTAAAGAGAAAACAATCAATGAACAACAAAGAATCAAAGCATGCAATCTCATTCTCAAAAGGATAAATGTCACCTTTTAACGCATTTTCATTTACATGACTATCCACAAGATCAATTACACACAAATCATCACTAAATTGAGGTCCATTAAGCACACCACACAATCCCTCAATTAGTGGACTATTATCACAAGCAAGTTGATCTAAACAACTATCCACACTAGTTAGACTCAAATCGATCTTGCTAGAAGAGTCAATTTGGTCATCGCTGGGATCAACTAGTGTTTGAGCTATCATTTCACATGAAAATGCACAAACATTCAAATCACAAATGTCAACACTAGGTGCAAACAAATTGACCTCACAAAAAGAATCATTTCGGTCATCAATAGGATCAACTAGTATTGGAACACCCATATAAACAACATTGTCAATAAGCTTTAGCGAACTAAGCTCAACACATGGTAAAGACTCATTAAGCTCATATAAAGACAAGCTATTACTCAAACCCAATTCAATAACATGGTCATGCACATTCTTTGGAGAGTTGAGATTAGCTATTTTACCTTAAAGTCTTGCACATATCATCCTCTTTATCGTGATTTTTAATTTTGGAGCCTATTTGCTCCTTCTGGAAGCTTTCAACTACCTCATGAACTTCCAAAGTTTGAGGTTCATCATTCGATTTACTTCCAAGAATACCTGCACCATCATTAATAAAACTAGAGAAGAAAGAAAAGTTACAAGAGTTAGAATGGGGTTGTGATAACTCCCTCACATCACTCCTCACATCTTGTCCTTTTTCCACTCTAGAGTTGTCACTTTTCATTCCCTTACTCCTCTCAATCTTTTCTCTCTCCATTTCATAGGAGTTGGGACAAGTGTCAAGTACATCTTTAGAAGGGTTAAGGGAACCCTCCACTTCACTCTTCTCTTTCGCTTCATAAGGGTTGGATTTCCTTTCTTTCATTTGTTGTTCCTAGCATAAGCGTTCCATCATTAGGTGAACCTCTTCTAAATTCTTCTTTGCCCATTGTGGGATTTTGGGATCACTCTCCATAGGACGGGGTTCACTTACAATTGCTTCATCTTTAAGAAGTACGGGTGAAAAGAGAGGTCTCCATTGTTTGTCCACTACATATTTATACCATTCTTGCTTATATGAAACCTTATGTTCGTGGAACCAAGGATTCCCCAAACACAAGTGACAATTGTCTAGTGGAAGTATATCACACCAAACCTCTTCTTGGTACTTTCCATTGGTAAAGAACACCCTTGCACTCCTATCAACTAAGTACCCTCTTTGATCATAGTAAGGGTATCATTTCATCATACACTCTATACCCAATGTCTCAACAACTTGAAGGGAAAGGTAGTTGCCGTAGATACAATCATCCAACATAAGGACATACCCTACACTACCAAGTAAGTTCACCTTTGTCTCAAGAATTCGCCTCTTCGGGTCATTTCTCACTTGAGACCTTGTATTTCTTCTACATCGATCACCTTTCAATACTTCCCTCTTCCTACCTTCAACATCATAACCATATTAAGAACATGGTATCTTCATATTAGGATAAGAAGCTTGATTAATTGTATTTCTTGAAGTAGGAAATGTGTACCCTCTACATTTTAGGAAATGTGTACCCTCTACTTTTTCTAAGACGACTCTTACTTGGCCCAACCCATACATTTACACCACTTCGCTTGGAATAGGAAGTATCACAATTCAATGTATGTGAATAGCCACTAGAAGATTCTTCACAATTATCTTGTTCAACATTACTATCTTCATAGATATAGTCACCACAAAGCGCATAACCATAAGGTTCATATTCATCACAACTTTCTAATTCATGCAAGTCTTCACCAATTAGTTTATAATGTATGTGTGAGGAAGGAATATACCTCAAGTCGCCTCCATGTCCATGGTGTGTAGCATGAGACTATTCATAGCTCTCGTTTTCACCATAGTACTCTTCATTAAGCTCCTCTACTCCTTCATCGTCTTCATAAGACCCATGAGATCCACTTGTCTGATATTCATCCCGGAGTAGTAAGGCTCGCCATCTTATGGGTCATGATTAAATTGACCATTGTCGTCTCCATAATCCCCATACTCATCATGGTCATATGTCGCATCATCTTCCCCATAGCCTTCTTCATAATCAAAGCCATATCCTCCATTACTAGAGGCATAGCCTTTCATGTCATCACCACAAGATTCCGAAACTATGGATGACATCGTTATATCTCCTCTCCTTATGACTTGCCTTCTTGTACCTACAAAACGAGAAAACAAGATTAGTAGTAAAATTCCTCATGTCGCTCGTATTTGCACTCAAGCTTACCTCTCAACCTAAAGCTTCTTCCAAAGTTAGTCAAGAACCGCTTATCCAAATTAATTCACAAGGTTGCTAATCTTTGTGGAAGAATAGATTCTTGTTAATTGAAAGACGGACGACTTGATTAAACGAAAGGACTTGAGCCAAGAAGTTTCAACGAAATAAAAGAGAAAAGCTTGAAAGAATTAGAACGGAATGAAATTCGGACTCAAGAACTAGTTAACAACAAGTAAGATTGATTACCAGTTGTTAATTAGTTGGAAGAATCAAAGGAAATAGATTAGGAAAGATTCAAACTGTTTTGGACACTTAGAAAATTTTTTGATTTTTTTTTTTTTTTATGTTTAGGCGTTGCTCATGCGTCGCAGGTGTAGCATGCAAATATATGCCTCTGAAAGTGTAGTGCACACGGCCCGAGTAAAAAAAATTATCTCGCTTGTTAGGCGCGTGGCGCGGGCACGACGCTTGATTAGTCCACGCGTGTTAGGCGTGCAACTCACGGATCCCTGTACCCGATTCCTCGAACTTTGGGCCAAATTTTCTAAATTTTGCTGATGTATTGGGCCCACTCAACCTAGGATCTTTCCCTTTTGGGGTGGAAACACAACTTTGCACACTTTTGACTTGGAAGACTTGGATCAAATGGCTCATTTGGTCATCTTCTTCCTCATGAATTTATGAAGGAGCACAAGAACACTATGAATACCCAAAATCCAATCCACCTCCAAATCAACTTATTTTTTCACAAAACTTCAGATCTAGACTCCTTTTCACCTAGAGAACAAAGCCCAATAACAATCAAACGTCAATTTCCCCTCAATCACCAAACCCACATTTGAGTTCTTCAAAACCTTCAAGTTAACCAATGGTGATTGAACCAAATCTCAACCAAATCGCCTCAAACTTCGTATCTAGATGTTTTCTACCTCAATAAGCTCAAATCTAACTCCAAAAACGTCCAAATCAAACCACAACTTCAATTTTCATTTATTTTTTTTTATTATGAAGAACCTAGGATTAGAATTGTTCGAACAATCCTTAACCTATGCTCTGATACCAAATGATTAAGAATCGATTTGGTGAAAACACCAAATCAATACCTAATCGCGGAATTTAAAGATAACTAGAAATTGGGATGAGAAAAGAGGGATAGAAGCTAGACCCTAATGATAATGAGTCTATGGATAAACCTAGATATATCAAACCCAAACCCTTCCAATTGGACTCAATCAAGAGAACCTAAACTATTTGAATTCAAGGCAAGAGAAATTCAATTGAATCCACAAATGCACAACTCTTCATGAAATCAATGGAAATGAGGTTCAAAATCAACAATGGAATCCACCATTATCTATCACTAACTAAAGCTAATCCTAGCTAAACAATCTATCACTCAACAAGAGTATTCATTTCATCATAATGCATAAGCTAAGTAATGAAATAAACTAAGGTTAGTATTTATACTATTAGGCTAAAGAAGACTAGACTAACTACTACAAAAATACCCTTAATGAAGTAAGGGCCTTGTTTGGTAGTCTTTTAAGGATAATGGCTTGAATTGCGAAAATAGCTCAACATGGGATCTTCATCTTCCAAACGCCAATTGTCTTGCAATTTGTAGCCCAAATTACATCCCTAGCTTGAATTTGGGATCCTGGCCATGATTTACATCTTATAGCCATAATTTGCACTTTTAACCCTTTGCGCTTTTAGCTACTTGTGTAGAAGCCTACACAATCTCTTCCCATGCTATCATCCAAACGTCTCACGTCCTTCTAAGCATCCTTGTGCCATTTAGAATCATATCACTAATGAAACTCACAATACTGCTGACGATAGATGCTCAAGAAGACATATGACAAACTTACAATGAAGAACAAAGAGCATAATTTGAAATATTTCATGCAACTTTATGATAGGTACAAGACGAACACAGAAAGATAATTATGATATGCAAAAACAAATTCATAAATCAGCAAGAGAGTTTACAATCTAAATTTGGACTAGCATTTCAAATTAATCAATATAGTAGAATAAAGCCTGCAATCAACATACTGAGGCAAAACTGATGCCACATCACATACAACAAGTAACCCTTCTTCTTTTGTTGTAAGGACTAAGGAGTGTTTATCAACAACAAGAATATACTATACAGTGTAATTTTTTAAACCGACAAGGGGCTGCACCAGATCACATCTTGGTGATAGGCTGCCTACGTACCCAACAAATCCTTAAGAGGGATCAAGCCCACAAGTAGTTCTTTACATATATAACAAATCAATTTTCCATAATCAGTCTATCTGTCGTCAGTAGCTAGCAGCTTTACACGAGTTTCCTACTCCAAGTTCCTCAAATTCTGCAGCTACATTCTGATTAATTAGTGCATCAATGTTCTATAATCATATCACGAATGTACGGTTGTGTCTTGAATGCAGTCTTTTGGTGCGGTCTCCGTAAAAGTGACGTGTAACTTTGCTTCTTCCTTTTCTTTGCAGGCTGATCAGCTAATTTGGACGAATTCAAAAAAAGAATGCTTCAAGAGCATATCGGCAGTCCAACAGGAGCAGGGATTCTTGACTAGACAACTTCTAAGAAAATCTATTGCTTCTCTCGACAGCTTCTCATTCTCAAGATTTGGTTCCTCGGATGCAATTCGGTCTAGCACATCAGCCTTTGCATCTTCTTCATTCGATTCCCAAAATGGTGTTCCAGTAAGCAACTCATAGAACGTACAGCCAACAGCCCAAATATCAACTTCTTATCCATACTCGTGGTGGAGCACTGATTCTGGTGCCATGTACCTTCTCGTTCCCCTCAACCCGTGAATTCCATTCCAGCTCTGTTCCAAATTCAGAGCAAGTATGAAATCAGCAATTTTGGAAACTTCATCATTGCCCACAAGAAGAATATTGTGAGGCTTTATATCACAGTGAATGATCCCTCGACCGTGAACTTGACTGAGCCCCAAACAGGGGTGGAGGCACATGGTGACACCGCTTGGCCGGAAATATTTTTTATTTAAATATACAAAAATAATATGTCGAATCAAAACATACATTGGTTATATATAAATAAAATGACACTGCTCGATAAAAGTGCATCCGTCAGCCCTAATGACTTTTTAAAAAAAATAGCCTTTGTTCAGAAAATTCTTGAAGTCAAGTTTTGATCATTTGACGCCTACTCAAAAATAAAGTTTCTAAACCAAGTAAACCAACATCCATCAAATTCATATTCTTTGTCAAAAATAAGTTATTGCCTTTGATGAGCTTATGAGTGGTTGTTTTATGACTTGTATAGAAAAAAAATAGTAATATTTTCAATGAGTATATTATAGATACGTTTCAAAAATAGAAGCACATCGAGGAGAGCTGTAATTTTATACTTGAATTGTGTTTTCTAAATGAGGATGTCATTATAGTGATTTATAAGTTATTGTCTTTGCTGAGCTTCTGAGTAGTTATTTTGTGACTTGTAAAAAAAAAGTATTTAGTAATATTAGTAATGAGTTTATTATGGATACGTTTCAAAAAATAGAAACTCATCGAGAAGAGTTGTAGTTTAACACCTTAATTGTATTTTTTTAAATTACGTTGTTGTTATAGTGACTTATTCATTTGTTCACTTCAGAAGTGGCTCAAGGGGGGAGACTAGTGAAGCCTTCACTTTAGGCCCCTAAAAGTAGTTTGTAGAAATATAAAAAAGTAAACAATAAAAAGAAAAGCTGTCTACTTTTATTGTAAAAATATTTTAGAATTTTGCATTAGACTTCTCACATCTTCATATTAGTAAATAAATTTTATACAATAATATCCCACATATTGTATTGCTAATGCATGGTTAACATCTTATTAACTTGAATTAATACTTACTAAAATAAATTATAGCAATAATATTATTAAGTGAAATTAAAGACTTTATGTTGTTAAGGATATACACTATAAACAAAAGTATGAAAAAACGTATAGGCCTCTTATTAAAAGTACCCTTTTTTAAAAAATTAAAATTCTTTAAATATCGACACTGCTTGCAAAAAATTCTGCGTACGCCACTGGCCCCAAAAGTGCATTCTTTGCGTGCTTTCGAACTTCAAACTCTGGTAGCCCTTTCCCTGAATAATTGTTTTTAAGGCAATCTGCTAGGCTCCCACGCAGGCATACTCCAGCAATAAATTGTAAAGGACTAACTGATCTTCTTCAATCATACTAACTCCAAAGCAGTGGATCACATAAGGAGAATTTTGAAACAGTTGTAGGAATTCCCTTCCATCTTGAAGAGACTGAGAATGACTTAACATGCAAGATTTTATGGCAATGAGAGATGGAAGATGAACATCGTCAAGTGTTTGATCATCATGGAAGTTGGAAGTAGTAGTCGATGCTAAAGAAACAAAACCAAAACATCCTTTACCCAGTGTTCTTCCTCTCTTCCACAACACTTCAGCCATTACAACAGTTTCACCAAATTTCTATTAGGGTTCTTACTTTGTAAACAAGAGAATGAGTGAAGCAGAATGTATAGCAACAATAGGGATTCAGGTTTATATATAAGCGTAAATATGGAAACTATGTATGATATTTTTTTGTTTTTGTTTCCTACGCGGTCTAGGATTTAAAATTAGGAAAGTTTCCAAGTTCTCTCCCCTCTAGTTAATACAATTAACGGTGATATATAGTACTCATCCTTTTAGGTTTTAAAAAGAAACATTCACTAGTATTTTTTATGTAGAAAATAATTCATAAACTAAATACAACATAACAGTAAAAAAAGTATATCGAAATTTATAAGATTTGGAGATTTAAATTATAAAATATTGTACTTTCCTTTTGTTGAATAAATAATTATTTTAATATCTCAAAAAGAATTATTATTTTTTAATGCCTCCATTTATAATTTCATCAGGCAATTGAGACAAATTTGGAGTGCTTTAATAGCATTCAATATGAATAAATTTTGTTCAGTTACCTAACATCTTTTTCAATAGTTGACTAAGTCTTTAATCTTGAAACAATTATTTTAATGGCCTTAATGGCTTTTATAGCAATATAATGCAGATATGTTTTCAGATGATCCGTGGACAAGTTCTTTGCCTATATATATACTTTCATGTGCTCATTTCTCGATGGTGAAATAAGCTAAGAGTCAAACTCTTTTTACTACTTATTTTCTTTTCTTTGGGTTATCTACTTTTGTGAAGTCTTTGTTAGATTCTGGCTCCTAGTTTATATTAGAAGAGCTTGTTGAATCCTGGGGAATACACCCATACCGGGTGAAATATCCTTAAGGACAGTGCCATTGGCATGCCTCAAGCTACGAAGAATTCTCTACAATTGTTCGTGATCAAGTATTTTTTTCTCAAGCTTAGAAGAAGTTTCTACAAGTGTTCGTGATGAAGAGAAGTCCCTACAAGTGTTCGTGATGAAGTATTTTCCGTAAAATTTCCAACAATCTTAAGGATATTTCTCACTCTATTCTTACGGAAAATTGAAAGAGAATAACTTAGTACAATCTGTCTAAGTTTCGAGGTATGTTTTTGCTTGTCTTTGGAATGCGCCTAAGATTATATTTAACTTTAGATTTTTTGTTGTTTAGCATATGGGGTATAAAAAATTATTTATTTAAGAAATTTACTTTGGTGTTTGAATATGGAAGATGCCAAAAGAGTTTAGCATAAAGCTTTACAAAATTGAGATTTTTTGTGGCGAAAATTATATTGGCAGATCAAAAATATTATGTACTTTTGGTAAATTTACTTTAGGCTCTGAAAAGTTTTTCCAAATCATTTGGGTAAAATAATAGTTGAATTATGCCGATTTTTATTATTAAATAAATATGATATATTTATGTGCAAGTCAAGCTTTTAGCTTTGTAGCTTTTATATTGAGAAAAGGTTATTTTGGTATGGAAATGAAAATTGACACTAACGAAAGCATTTTATCGTGAGATGGGTGTTTGACAAAGTCGATTTTATGCGTCAAACAATATGGCGTTGAGATTCTGCGAAACTAATTATCGAACCTTTAATGAGATATAAATTATTTTGTGTGTGATGAACCAAGTCAATCATGTCCACCAATATTGAGAAGATTCGGAGAAATGACAATCCCGCTAAGTAAAAAAATACTATTGTCTAAGCGGATGATATAAATTATTGTGGTCATTTTCTCAAGCAAATCTTGTGGCTGATGTGAGAGATTGGGTGTTAAAATTTGGAACTACTAAGCAATTTATGCTAACAAAATTATTTTTGTGTGCTACACCCAAGTTGAAGAAGAATGATTTATCTATGTTGGTGATTCCAGAACTACTCAAGTTCTTAGAATGAAAAAGTTCTTCTTAAACTCACATTTGAAAATTATTAGCCTGAGGTGGTACATTTTCTTAATAGTTGAACCAATTTGATTTTTGTGAGATTATTAGGAAAAGTGAAGATGAAAGTTTCATTTGAATTTGATAAAGTTGTCATAACGTTTTTGTGGGCGATGATTATTGTAAACATGATTTATTTGTGCTTAATAGTTTTAAGTTATAGATGAAAAGGTTAAGATTTTGATTGCTTGACTGATTATGATTTATGGCCTGTTAGACTTGGATATGTTAGTTTCCTCTTATATTAAAAATATGCAAGTTTAAGTTTTTCCTATGTTAGAAAAGAAAAAAGTTGATATCTCAAATGTATATCTAGATTTATAGCTTAATATTATATTAATGAGTCTTAATATGGTAATATTCTATTAGAATTCCAACGTTGCTTTTGAAAACAATAACAAACCATTTATTAGTCTTTGAATTAAATTGTGACTATCATCGTCTTGAATGGCCTTTACATTGTTTTAATAAATAGGTTCGTCAAACTATCATAATATTGGCGATCTAGATGTTTTCAGATATACGTTGCCAAGGAGTCTTACCCATTTTGTTGGATCTTTGCTTTTGGAGTATATAGGATATACCAATAGAAATTCTTTATCTTATCATTGTTATGTTGTGGTGTATAAATTTGTATGTCAGCATACAAAATAGAATACCTTACAAAGATTGGAAAATCCTCTATGAATTTTGGAAATATTATTCCTTTGACTGTAATGTTTGAAAGTGTGGGGGTTGTGTTCTTGCCAAGGTTATGACAAGGATAGAAAAATATTTTACTTTTATACTTATCTTGTGATAATATATTATGATTTTACTTCTTCTCGTGATGCATTATTTTGGAAGAACCCACTGATGATAAAGTGTTATATTACTAAATAGTGAATCAGTATTTGTTGTATAGAGGGGTACAATGATGCTAATGTGCATTTCCAAATCCACTTGTGGTTATTTCTTAACCCTTTGCGGGGGTGTAATGATATGAAAATCAGCTAAATAGAGCATAATGAAATTTGAGTTTGTGCTTTGGAATTGGCTGGTAATGAGGCTAAGATACTTCTTAGTGACTGTTGAGGTTGAAATAAAATCAACGTCTCTATATATTGCGGTTGTCAAGCAGTGTTAGCTGTAGTGAAAAATAAAGTTTCATTGGCAAAACTAGACACATTCGGTTGAGAAATAAAGTGATAAGACAGCTGTTGTGAGATGGAATTATTTACGTAAATAAAGTATGCGAAGTCAGGGGTGAACTTGATCAATTCACGGACTATGCGAAACATCGAGGGGAATGAGATTTTTTTTTTAATCAACGAGAAGATCAACAATGATGGTAACCCAACCTATGTGATTGGAGATCCCATGAATTAGGTTCATATGGGTAATAACAAGTCATTAGTTGATCAAGTGTGCACTATAAAATTATATCTCTTCCTATGATGTGTGAATATAGTGCGATTTAAGGCAAAGTGAGGTGAGAGTTATTAACTCTTAATCCATTACCATATCCTTTATAGGTGGTGTATTGCTCTGCAGAGTACACTTGATGGGTGGACCTATATGAGTGTGGAGTGGTGCCGCTTCTATGAAATTGTGACGGATTTCTAGAGCACTCATGAATACCAGGACACGCGCATGGCCTCTTAGCGCAAAACCGCGATAACGACAAAGATTGTGCGAGTATAATGTGATAGAATGAGACCCTAGGCTTACAAAAGAATTTTTGGTTCATAGAAGTTCTAAACTTCACCAATTATTCTGTAAGTTTAATCTTATTTTATCTAGGTCTGGTTCATAGTCTACGCGACACACGATTCGACGCATTATACTCATATGTGAAGACCCTTGACAAAACTTCTCATTTTATTCTATTCCAAAACTTTTTTATTTCATTCTATTTATTATTATTCTTTTTGAGATAGTGGGGGATTGTTGAATAAATAATTATTTTAATATCTCAAAAAGAATTATTATCTTTTAATGCCTCCATTTATAATTTCATCAGGCAATTGAGACAAATTTGGAGTGCTTTAATAGCATTCAATATGAATAAATTTTGTTCAGTTACCTAACGTCTTTTTCAATAGTTGACTAAGTCTTTAATCTTGAAACAATTATTTTAATGGCCTTAATGGCTTTTATAGCAATATAATGCAGATATGTTTTCAGATGATCCGTGGACAAGTTCTTTGCCTATATATATACTTTCATGTGCTCATTTCTCGATGGTGAAATAACCTAAGAGTCAAACTCTTTTACTACTTATTTTCTTTTTCTTTGGGTTATCTACTTTTGTGAAGTCTTTGTTAGATTAAGCTCCAGTTTATCTTAGAAGAGCTTGTTGAATCCCTGGGGAATACCATACAAGGGTGAAATATCCTTAAGGACAGTGCCATTGGCATGCCTCAAGCTACGAAGAATTCTCTCTACAATTGTTCGTGATCAAGTATTTTTTCTCAAGCTTAGAAGAAGTTTACAAGTGTTCGTGATGAAGAGAAGTCCCTACAAGTGTTCGTGATGAAGTATTTTCCGTAAAATTTCCAACACCTTTAATGCATAAATATTGGACAGTCAAATATGTAACTATACAAGATAAGCAATATTCTAAGCCATAAAATAATAAACGAACAAATAAAGTAATTAGGTAGGAAAAAAATTCAAAAATAGATCCCAACCATTAAAATATATAAGACCACATGGCAGCCTTCTAGGACTGTATAGACGATTGCTTGAGCAAAAACTAATGGAGCAGAGCCGCTCCATCCCTTTTGTGTAGCTATATTTCTTGGTACAATGTGAATTATGAGTTAAAAGTCAAAAAATGTAAAACTAGTAATGCATGTTAGTGATAACTTGGTGTTTTCTGCTACTTAAATTATTTAATTGTGACAATTTGGTTGATCCAAGTATCTTTAGGTTGACATTTGTGATTTTATGGGGTTAAATTTGCAAAATTCAACTTGTAGTATAATTGCAGTAAAATCATCAAACTTAATTTATTAATTGTAAAATCATTTAACTTTCACTTCATTGGTTCAAAGTCATTCTTGCCATTTTCAGGCCAACTCACTGGAAAATTATAATAATTTTAAAATAAGAAGTTCCATGACTCAAATAAATTATTCATATCTAAAATCCGACCCAGAAATAATATTACAGTCCATTTCTGCTCTTTCAAACTGACATTATGCATGCAATGGCAGGACCTCGCAAGCTTTTTAATTACAGTTTGCGACCCCATTTTTTTTCTCCCCAGAAAATACTAATCATAGGCTTAGCAAACACGCACGCGGGGCCTTTTTGTATTTTTAAGACTTTGGGGTTAAGTTTAAAAGTAATTAAAACCTAACAAATTCAGGCTCCAACCAATCTTCACCCGTCTTCTTCCCCCAAAATCGGTTCGTTAATCTTCCCGCTTTCCCCCTTTCTCAAAACAACAGAAAACTGGCTAAGAAAACTTGACCAAAAACCAAACACCTCCCTAGGTAGATTAGCAGTGATTTGAAATTCTTGAATATCCCCTTCTTCAACTGTCCTGGAAAGTTGCGATTTCAAGCTTAGCATCAACTATCTTGAAGAGATATACAAGTATGCAACCTTAATTTATTCTTTTTCTATATTTTCGAATTTCAGTTTGTAATTTTTTTCGTCTAAGTTTCACAGTTTGTATCTTCGATTTTTCATCATAGGCATGACTAGGATGAAAAATGAAAATAATTCAAGTAATGGGACTAATGTATCAGCGGGGGAGTCCGCTAAAAATAACAAGAATAAATCTACGACGACACTTTGTTGACTGACTTTCGTAATAGACCAAAACAGGTTTCTAATAAACAAGTAGAAGAAGAAAAGAATGGTGATGTTCAGGAAGATGAAGATGAGGTAGTTGAAAACAGTGTTGAAGATGAAGGGGAAAAGGATGTACAAAATTATGTTGATGGTGATGAAGAAGAACGAGAAAATTCTTCTGATTGTTAGGAGGAGGAAGAAGAAGAAGAAGAAGAAAACATGGATAATGAGATTGTCATACACGTTCGAAGTTATGAATTGACCACATAAAGGGCTAATAACGCCTGGCCTCCACACGCCAGAGGATATTTAGGGTTAATTTTGATTTAGGAAGTATGAGCTATGATTTCTTTTTCGGGTTGAACTTGAAATTCTGATGAAGAAACAGATTATCAGATGATACTTAAATTATTGTCTAATGACTTTATAGGCTTTCAAACCAAATGTTTATATGTTACAACAGATGTTTTATTTTCCCAATTGCGAGAGTGATAGTTGTGGTTACTGGAGTTTGGACGGAAACAAGTAAAATATCTTAGTTATAAAAAGAATGTGTCTGTGCAGTATACCTCCTCCAGACTAAATAAGTGCCTTTTAAAGTAATATTACACCCCTTAAAAAAATCATTTAATAACACTTGTTATAAGGATTGCTTGACTAAGTTACCCTTTTATATCCTCTCAAATTACCATTTATCCTCAGTACTTTTAGATAATTTATTGGAGCAATGCTAGAGCGGGCGCAAAATAAAGTACTCCGTCCATTTTTCTTATACTTATCCGGTACACATTTTGCACCACCTTAACAAAACATTAATATGTTTTCATTTTACTAAACTATCCTTGCTAATAGTTATCACTGTGTTTCAAAAATCTGAATTTGACTATTGGTACTCCGATAAGTTTGGTAAATGGTTACTTAATGATAAGGGTAAATTTTGAAGAAAAAAACAATTAATTCTCTTTTGATTTGATAAAGTGGGAAAGTAAAAAAAATATATATATATTTTTAGTATAATAAATGGAAATCAAGTTTTTAATGCCTTCTTCATTTTCTGAAGGGACATTTATTTTAGATCAAATTGATTCAGCTAAAATTACACTTATTATTATTTATTTATTTATTTGGCAATTAAAAGAGACTCTATTAATCACTAAGGGCTCGTTTGGTTAGAAAACAAGTTATCCCGGCATAACTAATCCCGGGATTAGTTATTCCGGGATTGTTAATCCACCCTCAATGTGGGATAAAAAAACACTATAATCCCGGGATTAGTTATTCCAAGTTTTTATTTCAACCAAATGTGGGATAAGGCGGCACAAATTTTTTATCCCAGAACTATTTTTGCTTATCCATCATACCAAACGAGCCCTAAGTGCAGGAAAATACAAAGCCAAGGAAGAGAAAATCCTACCAAACAGCCTAAGCTAACCTCTAGCTCCAAAGGAGGAAATCACAAAACCAAACAGCAAGAAATTAGCAATACCAATCATCAGTCTATAGTTACTCCTAACCCGGATACATAGTGCCATTTTGAGTTGGTGGAGCAAAATTTCCAGAGGTTTTTCCTTTTGCTGAAAGATTCGAGCATTTCTTTCTATCCAAATATCATAAACCACAACAGCAATACTAGCTTTGAGCACAGTTTCCCTAGCATTCTTGCCCCTTGACATTTGTTTCACCCATGGCCATTCAGCCTCCCAGTTCAAAATTGTCCTCTTCCAGTTCTGTCATTCAAGCATTTTCCTCCGGATAGTATGAGTGCAAGAACACTCAAAATAAAGATGAGCAGCAGTCTCCGGAACACTTGAGCAAAAGATACAATTGACAATAATAGGGATTCTCCATTTAATGAGAAGATCTTTGGTCCTCAACCAACCATGTAGTTGCAACCAAAGTCTAAAAACTTGTTTAGGTTCAGCAAGATTTTTAATGTAATAGGCTCCAATTTAACACGGTTGGAGAGTAGAAGTGGGAATTCCAATTTTCTTGATACAAGGGGTCCATTGACATCAATAAATGTCAGAAAAAAAAATCAAAAATGTATTTAAAAGGAAACCTTAAACTAGTGCCCTTTTCTTTTCTTTTTTTTTCGCCAAAAAAGAAGCTTAAAATTTGCGGAAATCCTAATATTCCTGAATAACGTTGAACTGGTAATAATATTATATCATCCTTTGCACCTAAATAGCACCTCTAGTGTTTTGCATGAAAATTTTAAAGCCTGACTACGACAATATACGGTCCGATTGGCAATTTCACCATAGTTTAAGGGTGCTTCTATAATGAGAACAATTTATAGTTACATCCATACTGTGTAGACAATTTGTAAATAAAGGGAAGTCTTTTGAGAAAAATACTAAATAAAAATTAATTTGGAAACTATTATAAGTAGGTTTAGTTTGATTTGAATTTTATAGAATAAAGATTTTGTTGGGTTTTGGGGAAAATGGGAAAACAATTTGATCAAACATCTATGAGCCTTTAAGAATGCCTTGTCAATTATATGAGCAACAATCATCAAGTTGAACCACTTTGCACTAATGCACATACATTGCAACAAGAACTTGCTAATGGTTAAGGAGCCTTCTTTCTTTCTTTTATGAACTTCAGGAAGAGTAAGAAAACATAATACTAAGTTAGATCTATTCTCACTTTCCTTTTTTGTTATGAAACTACTCTTTAAGGGCTTAGCGAACTCTCTCTTTGACTCCAAGTGGGATAAAAATATCCTTCTTGTCTGAGCTAACAGGTTCAGTAGTAGACCTGAAAAATGGTAAAGTTATAAGGGGGATGAGCTCAAGGAATGCTGACAATACAGTAATGGTTAAAAAGCTCTTATTCTAAAACCATCAGCATACGAACAAGACTAGTTCAATTACCTCATGAAGTGATCAAAATGTTAATGTACTCGAAACTGCCATTAAATTTAGCCTAGAAGCCTCTGAATTAAAATGATT